>NW_028326791.1:0-29000 GCF_027475165.1 Benincasa hispida
ACAATTGCCAGAAGTTCCAATGGTCAGGGCAACTTGACCCAAGTAGTTGAGAGCCATCTCCTGCATGGAAGACTCCTTGCGGTGACAACATTCTTATTTTTCTAGGGACGTCTTCCACTCTATCTTTACTTTTCTTTCTTAGTATAGGTTTTTTATTTTATTTTCATTGTTATTTTGGATATATGGCTGCTTCCTTAGTTATGATACGTTTGCTCTTGTAGGTGCAACAATAAATCTCCTCGGTTCGTAGTTCAACAGAAGAATTCCTTTCACCCTTCAATGCATGGCTTCAATCACGTGGATTTCAACACATGAGCGTATGTGTTGTTCTGCCTAAGGTCTTTTCTTGTTATCTTGTATGCCTTATCCTTTTGAAATTCTCTTTCTCCCGATTGCGTTGTTTTGCGATGTTTCTGTGATGGTACGTATAGTTCACTGCATCTTCTAACTAATCAACATAAGGTATTCCTTACTTTTATTAACTTCTTCAAATTTTGAAAGTCTTAAGTTTTATTTTGCGCAAACATTTGTTCAAACATTTATTATCGCATTCTTGTAATTTTGCTTTTAGTTTTGCAGTGAGAACGTTGTCAACCTCTAAGTTTGAGGGTGGCAGCGGTCTCGGAGAATTGCGTTCATTGCATTGTGATCAATGCAAAAAAAAAAAAAAAAGAAAAAAAAAAGAAAAAGTTGAAGTGAGATTTTGAGAATAATAACTCTGCTGTCAACGCAATGGGGAAACCCATGTTGATAAGAGTTAAGCTGTGAAAGGCATTTGCTCGAAGTTGGATGTCCGCATGACACACGTGGGGGCAAGCCAAAACGAAGGCAAGTTGCTAGGATCAACGCATAAGCGCGTCTCCTATGTCTGGTGCAAGCAAAAACAAATGAGACAAGAGTTGAGTTGAATATGGAACGCAACCGAAGTTGGATGCCCGCATGATACACGTGGGGGTAAGCCAAAACAAAGGGCGTAACCAGGTTCAACGGCGCATTTGAATAAGTCATCGCAAAGTTTTAAGTATTTTTGAATGAACACATTCTCAAAAGCTAAACATAAAATTGTTGTGAATGAATAAAAGTTTTTTAGCAAAGGCTTGTTGGATCTAAACTTAGACAGCTATGCAATCCAATATTTACTTAGCTTCAGTATAAGATTTGTCCATGATACCGCTAGCTGCAACTGCGTCGACTGCCATTTAAGACGCTTTGTTTAATCCGCCATAGAAAGTCTCCATCTGGATGGTTAACGGTAATCCATGATTGGGGAAATTCTTGACTAATCCTTTAAAACGCTCCCATGTAGCGCTCAAAGTTTCAGCTTCTTCCTGCTCGAAGTTCATGATCTCTCTTCACCTCCTTGCATTTGTGGTGGGTGGAAAGTATTTTTGCATGAATTTCTCCACCAACTTTTCCCAAGTTGTGATCTCACCAGGCTCCAAAGAACTTACCCATTTCTTTGCATCGTCATGCAGAGAATATGGGAATAAAGATAGCCTGATAGCTTTTGGGGTGATTCCAGGAACCACAAACGAGTTGCACGTCCCCAGGAAACGTTTCATGTGGGTGTGAGGGTCTTCTCCCCGAGCACCCCTAAATTGTCCAGGTGTTTGGAGCATTTGTAACATCATAGATTTCATCTAAAATCTTATCCCATCTGGCATTAGGTATATGATCCCTGGTGAGAAATCATACAAAACAGAAGACACATACTCCCTCATGGGACGCGTACTACTATTTTCCATTATGATAGGATTTTACGTAGCGTGTGCTAGCTGTTGAGCTAAGTTTTGATTTGCTTATTCATCTGCCATTTGTTGCTTCTTGGTTTGTTATCTGAGCAGTTGTTGCCTTAACCTACGACGACGATTAGATCGATTTCTTCGTCGGAAGGTCGTTTCAACTTCGGGGTCGTATACAAGTTCAGGAGTGCTCTCCCTACTCATAAATGTTTACAAGCTTCGGCTTACCTCGTAATACTCCCTCAGCTGAAGTTTTCCTACAAAAGATACAAGCAAAATTTCTAGTTAGTTTTGTTGCTGAATCACCAGTAACGGCGCCAAAAACTTGTTCGTTGATTTCTAGATTCGAGCTTAGGAGTGTATTGTATAAAATAATTGGAAAAATAAGTGTAAATATGAATGATGCATTGATGTGTTTATGATGCGTTAGTAACGCGTTGATGCGTTAATGATGTGCAACAGGACGCTTGACACTCCTCTATTGACTTTCAAGTTTTCCTGAATTAGATCCAAGTATAAATCCAACTCAGGTTCCTGGTAAGTCCAGGGTTGAACTCAGGGATTCATATTAAAGCTAACGCAGACCTTGCATTGTAACTGTTATAGAGATATCCTAAGTGTATGTAGAAATGAGTTGTTTACACTAAGATGTTGTGTGTGTGTGTGCAAGAAGATACAAAAGGGTCGAGTAGAGAATGATGGGTCGTGTGAAAATGGAGTTTAATACAAGTGATATGCGTCGATCTAAGTTGGGTGTACACAAACAAGAATATGATGCGAATGAGATGACTTGTTTATCTCCGTTTATGCGTTAGACTCTATTCGAAACTTCTCAATGCAAATATCATACAATACCTAATTCTAGGATGTATGTGTCAAACACAGGATGCAATAAAACACCAGTGTGTCTATCTCTAGATGTACTAAGCGTTTTTAACTTGATGCTTGCTTACTTATTCTCTCGAATAATTTAAGCTAAAGATGCTTTCACCAATTGATTTAGTTGGCTTAAGCGTTCGAAATGGAATTTTACATGAAGTTATAGATGCATCCAACATAAACAAGAAATAAACAATGGCAAAGTATGATAGATCAAATATGTGAATTTATAAAGAAATTGATTGTCTTTACAAAACCAATACTTAATCAAATGAGAAGATGAAAGCGATAAGTAAGATGAAATGAAAGAAGTCAAGATGTAGAGTACAATCTCTTGTCCTCTTTGGCTCAATTCTAGTCGTGTACAACCACTTGTGGAAAAATTGGAAGAAATGTCTCTCTCGAGCTCAGCTTCCTCCGCTCCTTGATCGGCGATAGTGGTGGTTCTCTTCCCTCTTGTTCTTCTCGGCACAACAACACAGCTCTAAAGATCTAAGATTCTAAACTAAGACTAAGCTTAAGAACTAAAACCTCCTTCCAACTGGTGAGATTTCTTCTATTTATAGGTCAGTCTTCTCCAACTTGATGATGGGCAGCATTAAATTCCATACCCTGGTCAGCGCTTGACACTTAGATGCTTTTTAGACGTCGGCCGCTGCAGGTGCCCATGCTTACAAGTGGTGATTTGACACAAACAGCCTGAATCAATGAATCTTCCTTGCGTTGAATCCCTCTGACGCATGCCTCATGCGTTAGACTTTGCCTGCGACACGTTTCTTAATCATGCGTTAGCCTTTTGTTGAGATCTTGCAATATCATGCGTTAGTGCCGCAGTATTTTAGCAATAAACATTCTTTTACATGAGTTTGATAGTGCTCGAGTAATTCCATGCGTTTCTTCTAAAAATAATGAGATTTTATCATTAAAGACCCTAACTGTTCCAACTTTTGAGCCACAATAACTTGTATTTCTACAAGTTATCAGGCACCATATCGTTCAAGCCTCGAAACCAGAACTTAAGGGAGTAATCTATCTACTTACCCCTGCTTCGGGGAATGAGTGAATTTCATCTTGTGTAGCTGAGTTCCTAGCTCTCAAATCAGACAAATCCCCAAAATGGTAGGTTTGAGTCGGCGATCTGGCCACTCGTGCCCATGCAAATCAAAGGACCACCCTCAAAGGCAGGAGTTCCCAACTCACTCAGGATTGAGGTCATGTTACCTATTTTTCAGCCTAGTGAAGTGAAGTCTCTATCATGAACGGCGTTATATAACGAGACTATAACACTTCGTGATCTAGTCTTATACAAACTCCATTGTATAGGACTCCCCCGCTCGCATGTGTCCACATGAATGATCAAGATCAGACCATCTGTAGTAAGTCACAACACTTGTAACTATTCTACAAAGCGGGCCACATCCGTAGCGTTACCAAGATAAGGTTTCCCTTCTATATCCATATACTACAGACTATTTTGGTTTTCACTTAAGGCATGATCCACCTGTATGTCATACATGCTTAAGTTACAAATGACAACCAAAGATATTAGTTTATTGGTTTGTGGTAAAGAAAATAAAACATCCAATGTTCCATAGACAAAAGTGAAGAAAATATCGTATATTATTACATCACAAGCGTTTGTTCAAAACCGTGTTTACAAACTACAAGACCCAATAAAAGGTTAGGGCTAAAGGATTTCTTATCGAAGTGTTCCATGAGCGCACTCGGATCGCTCCGATCTCACAATGACCAAAATACAAAATATACATTCAAACGTACAGTTTGCAAATAAATAGTAGTTATCGGCATGCTATGAACAAGATATAACAAGGGAGAGAGTGCCATACCAGTTGAAGACAGTCTTCAAACTTTGGAACTCAACACAGTGGAAACCTCCACCCAATCGTCAACATAGCAGCACGCACAACTGCAAACTCACAACCGCAATGGGGATAACACCACCAAAAAAGAGCCCCGGGTATTCTCAGAAAGAGAACCCAAAGCGTGGTCTTTGGTGAGTTTAGTAGAGGAAGGAGGAAGCACGGATCGTGTAGGCGATAAGCAAGTGGGAGGGAAAAAGGCACTATCGTATAGCACGATGCTTATAGTTTAGGAGAAACCACACGATTGTGTAGGTTTTACTGAACGGTCGTTTAAGAAATGGTATACGATCGTTTAGGGAAGCTATGCGATCATGTAGGAACTAGTGTGCGATCATTTAGGCGTGAGGTGGACGATCGTTTAGGTGGAGAGTGACTATCGTATAGGCTCTCGAAATGCTTAAGCGATCAATTACAATTCACCAGCACGCTCTCTTGATTTCTTTTTGGACGACCAATTCAAAATGAAAACCATTTTCATTTTAATTCATCGGTTACAATAACCGATGCTGCCCCACTAACCCACGTCCGAACGTGAAAAATTGGCTTAATTATCATATAATTAACCAATTAATTAATAATCCTATTATATTTTTATCCTATAGTTTGATATCACATATCTACTATAGTATTTTCTCCTTTACTTGATATAATTCCTATTTATATCTTATTTTCTTCGAAATAATGTATCTCATACATTTAGCCAATTATATCATATATAATTAACCACTCCAATTATATCATATATAATCTAACTTCCTCTTGTTAATTTGAACATTTCAAATTATTCCAAACATTGATTCTCGACTTTATCCAAGCTACCCAGGACCTAATGGACCTGTGGCTCGAAGCTCTAACGGTCCGTGAATAGCTGACTAAACTTTTTAGCCACGAGATCCACCATCCATTAACTGTCAGGCATTCCACTAAAGACCAACAGCTTAACTCTTCTTACCACATATATTTCTATGTCAATCGGATATAACCAATCATGAGTATGATATGAAGGATCTGATATCTAAGAGTTCCATAAGCGCATTCGGATTGCTCCGATCTCACCGTGACCGAAAGAAAAATATATACATTCAATACATATAGTTATGCAAACAAATCTTAATTAACGGCATGCTACGAACAAGATAAACAACAAGGGAGAGAGTTCCATACCAGTTGAAGAGAGTCTTTACACTTTGGAACTTCAATGCAGTGGAACCATCCAAGTGATCTACCAACGCTCAGTGGAAACGTGAACTGCAGCAGCACGAACAACGTGAACTCATGACCGCAACGGGGACAACACCACCACTAAAGAGCCCCAGGTATTCTTGGAGTGAAACCCCAAAGGGTGGACTTTGGTGAATTTAGTAAAAGACGGAGGAAACACGAATCGTGTAGGCGATAAGTAAGTGGGAGGGAAAACGACACTATCGCATAGCAGAAGTGCTTATCGTTTAGGAGGAGCTACACGATCGTGTAGGATCTACTGAACGATCGTTTAGGAAAAGGAACACGATCGTTTAGTAAAAATGGCACACTATACGATCATATAGAGAAGCTATCCGATCGTGTAGGTGACAGTGTGCAATCGTTTAACGCGAGGTGGACGATCATTTAGGCGGAGAATAGCTATCGTATAGTCTCTCAAGCAATCGTTTACTTTCACCAATGCGCGATTTCGAATTCTCTTCAGGCGATCTGACGACGGATGATCAAAATGAAAACCTTTTTCATTTTAATTCATCGGTTACATTAATCGACGCTCCCCACTAACCCACGTTCGAACGTGAAATTTGGATTAATTATCATATAATTAATCAACTAATTAATTAATAAATATAACCATATTATATTTTTATCCTATAGTTTGATATCACATATGTAACGACCCAACCCCCTAGGACTTAGGTTAGGTCGTTACTAAAATAAATGCATCCATATTATTTAAAATGATGCTCAGTTATGTTGAAATAAATGTTAATTAAACAAGAGAAGTTCAAAAGACATTTATTAAATGCAATTGTTAAAACAATAATAGGGTACCCATAATTCGTAAAGACTATTAAAAGTATATAAAAGAAATAATCCATAATAATAAGGTTAAAACAATAAAACTAAACATTAAGGAAAAATAAGGACTCTAAATGTCATGATGCGGAAGCGTAAAAACTAATCCCAGTGGCACGATCATGAATTCTGCTGCACCATCGCCAGTACATCTCTACCCTTACCTGAAACATCAACATAAGAAAGAATGAGCATGAAATACTCAGTAAGTAACCCCACCACCTCTAAATGTCATGATGCGGAAGCGTAAAAACTAATCCCAGTGGCACGATCATGAATTCTGCTATACCATCGCCAGTACATCTCTACCCTTACCTGAAACATCAACATAAGAAAGAATGAGCATGAAATACTCAGTAAGTAACCCCACCACTGGGGTCAGGCTAGGCATCTATGTCCTCTAGATACCCACTTATGGCACATATACACACATGAAAAAGGTAAGAGACTGAGTCCTATCCTACTGTAGTTAAGTATATGCCCACTACCTCGGTGAATCCCATAGGAAACACAAAGTAGTGAATCCCGAAGGAGACACAAACTGGTGAATCCCAAAGGAAACAAAAACTGGTGAATCCCGAAGGAGACACAAACTGGTGAATCCCGAAGGAAACACAAAACTGGTAACCCCGAAGGAAACACAAACTGGTGAATCCTGAAGGAAACACAAAACTGGTGAATCCCGAAGGAAACACAAAACTGGTGAGCATTTAACTAATCAGTGAGGACATTCCCACAGTCTCAACATTCAAAAATCAACACCGTACGAATCTATGACATATATGTAATTCTCGATACCATGGCTCTACCACATACACATAATCCTCAATAACATATTCTACAACATTCCTGTATACTTTAACATCATAGTTCCACAACATACAAGTATGCCTCAACATCAGCAGTTCAAATATCAACATATGGAAACACATACCACCTCATACTAACGATCAAGTGCCTAGGTGTATATTTAAACAAAACAGAACTCGTGCCAGAACATACTTGACTCAAGTCATACTATCAGTCAATATGCTAACATTTACCATAACATACACTCAATATGCTAGCATACAAATAAAGCCTGGCCCGTGGGCAGTTCCAGTGGTAAGATTACTTACCTTAATCGAAAATCCACAGATAAACTCAAACAACCAAACGATGACCGAGGTTTGAAGAAACGACCCTAACATACGAATACAACCATTAAGGTTTAGTCCAAAAATAATTGCGACATCTCAGAGTCAAAACCACAATACCCAAAAGCTTACCCAAGGAACTTGATTAACAACCACTCCAAAATCTCCTTCCAACAGATTTTAACTCCCAATGGATGACAACGTGGAACCTTAAAGATACAAGAGTTAAGTCAACTTAATTTAGTAATCAAAGTGTGCCCACAAGCCAACAATAAGGACTATAGCTCTTACCAAAACTCTTGTTGAACGATCTTGAATCCGCTGAACAGTTGCGACTGTAGTTTCCCAAGCTCAAATCTAAAGTCAAAATAATGTGACCAATTTAACCTTTAATCCAACTTAGTGGGCATCCAAAATCTTTCAAGAAACCAAACCACAAAATAGATCTTACCAAAAACTAAGCGTCCGATGAAGATGCACATAGCAGAAAATAGGCAGCGTGGCGATGGACGGTAGAGAACCTGGCTGGAGCCGGCAGCAGCTCAAGCTACTAGTAGATAGCGGCAAAGTGCGGCGGTTAGGGGGTGGAGCGGCAGCGGCGATTTAGACCGACTGGGCGAGATCGGCACGGTGGGCGGCGAAGGGAGGCAGTGAGGGAGCCGTGACGGTCGGCAGCAGGTCTGGCTCGAGCGGTGGGCGATGACACGTCTGTCAGATTTGGTGAGGAGGTTCACTTGTCAGATCCGATGATGGAGGCGAGTTTGGGTTGTGAGAAGGGCTCGGCGGTGGTAGGACGGCTATGAGTGGCGGTGAAGGTGCGACGGTCAGATAAGGTAGTGAAGGTGGGGGCGCTCGAGCAAGGGAGATCGCGTGAAGGAGATGGGGGGGGGGAGGTGCTTCTTTTTATTTAAAAAAAAAAACTAATAATAATAATAATAAAAGGAAAATATTATAACTCTAATTAAATCCTTTCCTTAATCCACCTTATACCATTTAATTTTTTTCCTTTTCCAAAGGAAATAAATTCGAAGCTCCAACGGTTCGTGAATAGCTGACTAAACTCTTTAGCCACGAGATCCACCATTCGTTAACTGTCAGGCATTCCACTAAAGACCAACAATTGAACTCTTCTTACCATAGATATATTTCTGTGTCCATCGGATATAACCAACTATGAGTACAATGACCCTTCACAAATGCTCATAAGTACACTTGGGCCAAATTACCGTTTTTCCCCTGTAGTTACATCTCACTCCTTAAGTACCACTGATTCCTCTAATGAACAATACAACATAGTCCAACTATGTGTGAACACCTCTCGGGCCAAGAGAGGGTGTGTGTGGCACCACATAGTTCAAGCCTCGAAATCAGCCCTTAAGGGAGCTATCTATCTACTTACCCCTACCTCAGGGAAGGAGTGAATTCCATCTTGTGTAGCTAAGTTCCCAACTCCAAAATCAGACGAATCCCCAAAATGGTAGGTTTGAATCGACGAACTGGCCACTCGCACCCATACAAATCAAAGGACCGCCCTCAATGGCAAGAGTTCCCAATTCACTCAGGATTGAGGTCATGTTACCTATGGTCATCCTAGTGAAGTGAAGTCTCTATCATGAACGGTGTTATATAACGAGACATTAACACTTCTTGGTCAGGTCTTATACAAACTCTTTGTATAGGATGCCCCCATGCGCATGAACCCAACACGAATGATTAAGATCAGACCATCTGTGACAAGTCATAACACTTGTGACCATTTCACAAAGTGGGCCTCATCCGTAACGTTACCAGGATAAGGTGTCCCTCCTGTATCCATATATTAAAGACCATTTTGGTTATCACTCAAGACATGATCCACTTGTATGTCACCACATACATGCTTGAGTCACATACAGATAACCAGGGATTTTATGTTTATTGGTTTGTGGTAAAGCAAATAAAACAAGTAACTGAGCAATAATACAAGATGTGAAGTAAAGATCATATATTAACAACACAAGCATTCGTACAAACTGTTTACAAACTACAGGACACGAGACTTTTGGGCATCAACCCCAACACGATGGCCCTTCACAGATGCTCGTAAGTACAATTAGGACAAATTACCGTTTTGCCCCTATAGTTACATCTCACTCTTTAAGTACCACTGATTCCTCTAATGAACAATACAACATAGTCCAACTATGTGTGAACACCTCCTTGGGCCAAAAGAAGGTGTGTGGTGCCACATCGTTCAAGCCCTGGAATCAGCCCTTAAGGGAGATATCTATCTACTTACCCCTGCTTCGGGGAAGGAGTGAATTGCATTTTGTGTAGTTGAGTTCCTAGCTCCCAAATTAGATGAATTCCCAAAATGGTAGATTTGAATCGGCGACTTGGCCACTTGATGACATGCAGAAATGCAAGTCAGCTTAGGCCTTTTACTTAGAATTATGAAGGTTGTTAGGCAGTATATGCGGCAATCATGATATGAATTCACGAGAAAGTGAGCTTGCATGATCAGCAGGTCGAATCTAAGCTAACCAGTTATTTTGCGTTAATTATGTGTTCAATGTTCTATTTTTGTAGCTAATGCAGGAAATAGACGCAAACGCGGAAACCGGACCATCGCATAGACAACCGCATGCGGAAAAACTTTCCATCGCAAAGGCAAACACATCAATCAACGCATGGATATTGCGGTAATCAGCCATATGCGTCCATCGCATGAGAGTTGCACTCATCAAGCGATTGCGGTCATCATGTAGAGTTGTGGTATTAAGCGAATGTGGCCATTGAATGATTGCGGCTATGCGACAATGCATACTAATGGGATCAATGCAAGGTTGGTGGAATGGATGCATCAACGCAGCTACCTTAAGAAAAACTAAAAGATGATGCTGACATTTCACCTATCATGTCGTTAGTGACAGACGTTCAGAAAAGGACTAACGCGTCGAATGTCAGACTCAGCAATAAATGCTGTCGACGATCCAAGCTCTATAAATACAAGCCGATGAGCAGAAATTCAAATCATCCAAGGTTTTTGCCTAAGGTTCATCTAGGGCGGATCCTTGCGATCCAGACAAACGCGTGAGAAGAAGTTTGAGAGTTCTTCACCTCCTTCATCCATTCTGAGTGATGATCGGAGCCTTCGATCGGAGCTAGATCTCGAGAGAGTCAGTTTCTCCACCCATCCATGGCACCACCGGCAGCTTGACGTATATCTGCTGGGAGCAAGCCTTTGCTTCCAGCCGGTCATTTCATTTCCTTTTCTTTTCTCATATTGTATTGTATGACATTTTGGAATTAAGGAATTAATACAATTTGTTTTCAATGCATTTCTCTGTTCCTTCGACTCCATCTCCATATTCTTTGCTTAGCATCCTTACTTTCATTTCAACACTTAGTGGGATTGCTTGGGTATTGCATACTTAGTCATGTCGATTATGGATATGAAGCATGTAGCAACCCACTGAGAGGTGTGCATTGCGCAAGTGTATGAGTAATCTTATTTGCTTAGTGTGAAGCTGATGCAACGCCTGTGTATAGGCTTACGCAGTGCTTGTCTATGAGTAAAGTCAGCAATAATCAACTGCCTGGGAACGTAAGTGGTTGGACGCATTAAGCAATGCATGCATTGTTCACTAGAGATAGTAGTAATCTTGCGCCAACCAAGTTCATGCCTTTGTCTTGTTCTATATTGTGCCTAACACCCCTTTAGAGCTACTCAGGAGAGAGTCTAAAGAAAGAACCTAATGACTCGAGAGAGCTAGGTTAGAATCTAGACTCGAGAGAGCGAGATTAGATCGACATAAGCAAGA
Source organism: Benincasa hispida (assembly GCF_027475165.1). Taxonomy (NCBI): domain Eukaryota; kingdom Viridiplantae; phylum Streptophyta; class Magnoliopsida; order Cucurbitales; family Cucurbitaceae; genus Benincasa; species Benincasa hispida. The sequence continues at coordinate 11,505 of NW_028326791.1, forward strand.
GATAGGGACTTAGAGATAAGCTCTGTTTGTCAACACTGCATCGCATGCAACCTAGGAATAGGTATGATATTATGTGGTCGCCTTATTTGTGTGTGTGTCACTCTATCATTGCATAAATAAGAATAGAGGCGTATGTGTAGGTCCTATAGACTTATCGCATATATCGCATGCGCTCTAGCATTAGAAGTCGTAGCATTTGCACCGAGAGGTGGTTTACTATTGTATGTGTGTTGCATGATCGCATGGCTTGCGTTGACTAAGGTTTCCCTTGCGGTCACTCTTAAAGGTTACAATGAATTCACCTCCGCATTTTATCTATTTTCCCATACATTTATTTCATGTCAAGTTTTGTCGTATCTCTACCTCTCATGCATATTCTCATTGTGTTGTCTATTAGATAGGAGTAGAAGTAGGATTAACTTAGCAACATCCCCTCCATTCTTTTATTTAAACCGCTGCAAGAACATTACCACATACATATAGCTACAAATCCTTGTGTTCGACCTCGGATTACCCGAGAACTTGCATTCGCATTATACTTTGCGTGAGCGCAAGGAAACTTGTGGCAGGATACATGGTCATCGCATACATTCATTAACGCATTATCAGTCCAACGCATGACCATCGACGCATGACTATCAATGCATATCTTAGGAACATGCATCGTATACTGCATCCACGGGATTTTGGTTGCCGAGTAAAATTGACTTCTAATTTCCCACCATCACCATTCGCACCCATACAAATCAAAGGACCGCTCTCAATTGTAGGAGTTCCCAACTCACTCAAGATTGAGGTTATGTTACCTATGGTCATCCTAGTGAAGTGAAGTCTCTGTCATGAACAGTGTTATATAATGAGACGTTAACACTTCGTGGTTAGGTCTTATACAAGCTCTTTGTATAGGACATCCCCGCTCGCATGTACCCAACACGAATGATCAGGATCAGACCATCTATGACAAGTCATAACACTTATGACCATTACACCAAGTGGGTCGCATTCGTAGCGTTACCAGGATAAGGTTTATCTCCAATATCCATATACTATAAACCATTTTGGTTATCACCCTGATGCGTTGTAAATGCGATGAAATAATGGTATGAGATTGCGGTGATGAATTATGCGTTGCACATGCAAGTTTTCCAAACACATGGACTACTTAGTTACTATGCATCAGTAAATTTTGATTACTTTGCGGTGACAAAAACAAATAAGTTGGATGATGTTTTGTTTGAGTATATTTTCGATGCGATTGATACAAGTGAAGAGTTGATGAAATCGAAAGTTACAATGAGTATACGATGAATGGATTGAGAAGGGATTTAGCTAACACTTCCTAAGATTGCATTCAAGTTATGAAATCATGCTACACACACACAACAACATGCCATTTCTCAATGCAAATGCCATAGTTCCTATTTCTAGAATGCATGCGATGTATACGATAATGTCGATAGGACTTATGTCTAAGCTTCTATTCTTGTCTATGCGATGATGAATGATACACACATACACAAGGTGACCGCATATTATCATATCCTATTTCTAGGGTGCATGCAATGCATAATAACAAACAGAACTTATGTCTAAGTTTCTATCGCTTGCTCATGCGGTGCTAATCTGACTCTCTCAAGCCTAGATTCTAACCTGACTCTCTCAAGTCTAGGTTCTTTCTTTAGACTACTTTCTCAAGTATCTCTAAAAGGTGAATGACACATACATAAGACAAGATGATTGCGTAAAAGTGAAGATTTTAGGTCATGCTAGCTAAGTACTTCTCAACCCATTCGAAAATTTAGCTACTCATGCAAAATGTGAAGAGATTGAACAGATGTTAAGATGAGAATTCTATTTTATAAATAAAGTTAGAATACAAAACACAATGGAAAGTAGGGATAAGAAGCCCGATAGAAATGTCTTGCATCCCGTGGCTTTTATACTGTCTTTTTACTCTACTCTGCCCAGAAGAATATCCTTGCATTCGCAAATGTCGGCCCTCTCTCCGTTTATAGCGCTTCCCGGTAGTCTTTTGAGCTATCCAGGAATGATCTCTCAGCATATTCTTCTCTTCGCTCATCTTCGTCTTCTAAGTATAAAGAATGAACAGACTAACGGCTATCTTGTATATGATCTATCTTCTATATATGGCGAACTTCTTTATCGATGGTGGCCTTCTGTATTTATAGAGCTCAAGGTGAAGAAGCTTTTCTCTCTAATGATTACAATGATGGGAGGTCATTAAATCTTCTATCTGATGCACCGATTAATGGTCACCAAAAAGTTGAATGTACTTGCTACAGTGTGTCGTTAACAGCTTGTCAACTAAATTCGGATTCGACCGTCATCAGCTTTCTGTCCCATCATGATTTATTAAGCTTTCAACTTGATGCGTCATCTTTATGCGGCCACTTTCTTGAGTAATCTCGCCAGCGCATATGTTCGCATGACTTTGCGGTCGCAATCTTTCCATGTGCGTGGACGCCTAAATCCTTGGATCGCAATTTAACTTGCACCAACACATTTTTCCTGCACAAAATAAATAAATTAGCTGCTTTTATGCGATGGTCGCATGCGATCACAATATTCTCAGTTTATCGCTTTTGGACATGATTTTGTATATTTTTACTGTCGCATTCCCTCATTGTTTTACTTATTTGCACTGTAATAATGTGAATTTCTACCCGTTATCACACCCCCAAATTTAAAACAATGCTTGTCCTCAAGCATAAACTAAAGATTTTCTTTAGAGAGTCAGCCGCCTTCTTCCTACCTAGATTTCTCTAGGTGCCTTATTCAAATTTTATGAACCAAAATCTCCTTGATTTCTATCTTGGTCTCTTCCTAAAATATTTCTAAAACTTAGGGACCGCAAGTTTAACCTTGAAAAATACTTTACTTATTTCCAGGACATCGCATGATTTACTTCAGAACTTTTTCCAACCGGGGCGTTTCCAAATGATTTTCGTCCTTGCGCGGTTTAGATATTCTTTTTGTGACCTTGCGTTGATCCAAGTGCCTAGCCTTCATTTTGGCTTGCCCCCACGGGTGTCATGCGAGCATCCAACTACGAGCAAGGCACTCTTTCTCAATCTAAACTCATGCCCATTTGGCAGTGAAGTTGCGGTCACTTGATTTATGCGTTGATCACAATTCCTACCTTCGTTTTGGCTTGCCCCCACAGGTGTCATGCGGACATCAACCTATAAGTAGGATCCGATCTCGACGTTATGATTTTTTTTAACAAATGTCTAAAACTAGTAAAGTTGAAAATAAATACTAGTACCCCCAAATTTAAATGCAGCAATGTCCTCATTGCTGATAGACTGAAATGATTCATGCTATGTGCTTAGGAAGTTTCATAAAAGATCATTTTGAAAGAAAGTTGGTGGATCACTAACTTTTAGTAATATTTCATGAATTGACCGTCCTTAAATTAAGTTGATTCTAGTACATGCGGTGAGAAATGAAGGCATACATTTCATTATTGAAATCATAATTGGTATGGAAAACATTGCGGTGACTAAATAAAGTAATCAAAATTTAATGATTGCACCAAACAAAGAAGATGCGATGATAAAATTATCAATGTTAAAGATGAGATGCGAGAATGCACAATTTGGAATAAACAAAGCAAAGAAAGATACAACCCCCAAATTTGTTCTATTGCCCGCATCATCTGTGATCGCATCCTTCTTTGCGGCAGGTTGATTCTTCGATTGCGATCGGCTAAATGAACTGATCACGTTTTTCGGTTATCGCATAGCTCCTTCGCAACCCTCCCACTGCGTCGAGGTTCCCTCAACACTTAAGGTGGAATCGAACTACTAGATGAACTATCATTGACAACTCTTGCTAATGAAGCAGGCCCTTCAACAACTCTTGTTGAAGTTTCAGTAGTTTCGTTGGAAAGCTCACGTAACACGATCTTACTACTAGGACTGTGCTCTCTATTATGATCCTCCTATAGGAAGGTAGTGTTCGTAGACATAAACACTCTATTTTCTGTCGGATCATAAAAGTAACCCCAACGTGTACCTTTGGGGTAGCCTACAAAGAGGCACAACCTCGACCGTGGATCCAATTTCTTTGGATTAGCCTCAAACACATGTGTTGGGCAACCCCATATGCGGAAGTGACGTAAACTAGACTTACGCCCATTCCACAACTGCAGAGGTTTTCTCGCAACACTCTTGGAAGGAACATAGTTGAGTATATACATTGTAGTCTCCACTGCAAAACCCAAAAAACTAGTCTAGTAAGGAAGCGTAACTCATCATGCTTTAGCTAAACATATTTATTTCTTTAGCACAGATTAATTTACTTGTTTAATTCATTCTAATTACCAAGGGATTAAGAAAACATCATGAAGAAAGCGATTAATGGAGGAACGAAAATAGACAGAAAGATGGAGATGAAAATGATCATGACATTCAATACTAATATTTAGCGTCTGATACATGGTGTGAATGACAGAGATTAAGAAGATTTATACAATTGATGACAAGAGATAGAAAAAAATACAGAAGAGTGCCAACGTCTTGACATAGATCTGGACGGTGGATTTTCTTGCTGGTGAATGGAGTGAATGGAAGGAAGAGCTTCCCTCTCAAGCTTGCTCATCTGGTAGGAGTGACCTTGGTACAGAGCTTCACGGCGGGGATTGAAAGGATTTACCCTGAGACTCAACTCTCGACCTTGTCTCTTAAATCTTCCCGGATCTTCTCCGATCAGCACTCAGATCAGTCTCTCTCTTAATATACAAATATCAAAATATGCCCGTATCAAGTATATTTTCCAATAGAATTTCAGAGGCTATTTATAGGCTCAGCTTTGACTCTCTACAATGTGAACCCCGCTTTATTGTTATAGTGGCTCCGGAAATGATGTAATGAATATTCCTTATGTTAAGCGATCAATCCCGTCAGAAATGCACAACGGTCAGCTGTACACGTGTTTTAATCCTCTGCAATTGCATTGCTCTTTTGCATCTTCGATCGTTTGCCCACATGCGGTGTTATTTTTTATTACCGCATGTGATTGAAGTTGCGTTGATCGCAAAGCTCTTGATCGATTATCGCATGCGCCGTCATTGCATTGATCATCTATTCATTCCTGAATGATGGGCACAATGCGACGTAGATGCATTAATCTTTTTCTCTTAAGCCATGAATGCATACGGTGACTTGATTTCCTGCAAAACAGACTTGAAATATTCTTTTCTACCATTATGATGTTGTCAGTGGGTGTATTGATGAAAATTTATAATTCTTGCATTTATTATCCAATTTCTCTACAATTGACGCAACTTTCCTCTCTTTTAACGGCAATATCTAAATAAAGTAGTATAAATAACTTGTATTTCTACAAGTTATCACCAAGTACCCGAAGACTACACGTACCAACAGAAGAAGAAGCTGAGACATGACGTCAAGTTTTATTTCTAGGATGACCCCTTTTTGTATTGATTTGGACCTGATCATATCTTGCGTCGATGCATTCCTGAACATAAGGCCAAGCACATTTTGGAGCTTTGTCATGAGCCCCCTTATGGAAGACATTTTGGGGGGCAGCGGACCGTCGCAAAAGTCCTACATAGTGGCTATATTTGGTCAACACTGTTTAAGGATGCCCATGCCCAAGTTGTGCAGTGCGATAGATGCTAGAGAACGGGGAACATGTCTAGAAGAAATGAAATGCCTTTGACTTTAATCTTGGAGATTGAATTATTTGATGTATGGGGAATCGACTTTATGGGCCCTTTTCCGCCTTCAGAAGGTCATCAATACATCCTGGTCGCAGTTGACTATGTATCGAAATGGGTTGAGGCCATCGCATGTACTAAGAACGATGCGACCGCGGTGGCAAAATTTCTCAAGAAGAATATTTTTACCCGATATGGAACACCCCGGGCCTTAATCAGCGATGAAGGCTCATATTTCATCAACCGCATCATCACCAACCTGTTGACCAAATTTAACGTCAGCCATAGAGTTGCAAACGCATATCACCCACAAACCAATGGGCAGGCAGAAATTTCTAACAGAGAGATCAAGACTATCCTGGAGAAGGTAGTCAGTACCTCTAGGAAGGATTGGTCACCCAAGCTCGATGAAGCACTATGGGCATATAGAACTGCCTTCAAAACTCCAATTGGCATGTCCCCATATGCTCTGGTCTTCGAAAAACTTGTCATCTACCTCTCGAGTTGGAACACAAGGCAATGTGGGCAAGCAAAAAGCTAAACTTTGATCTAACAAGCGCGGGGAAAGTCCGGAAGTTGCAGTTGAACGAGCTGGTCAAATGGCGAATGAATTCTTACGAAAATGCCAATCTCTATAAGGAGAGAATTAAGAAGTGGCATGACGACCGCATAAGCAACCGGACATTCTTCGAGGGTCAACAGGTATTTCTGTTTAACGCATGTTTGTGATTGTTTCCAGGGAAGCTGAAGTCCCGCTGGTCTGGGTCATTCTGTATCAAGACTATCTTTCCCCATGGCGTAGTGTAGCTAACAACTGAAGATGGGAACAACACATTTAAAGTCAATGGTCAACAAATTAAGCCTTACTATGGGGGCGATGTGGATTGTAATGTAAAAAGTATTCTTAAACAATGTGGACAAATATGCGATACTACTTCTAGATATGTGTTAATTATGAATATTCTTGTAGTATGCCTGGCGTTGTCACAAGTTTCCTTATGTTGGAACCAAGTGTAATTCCACCGTAAGTTTCTCGATGTGATCCGAGGTCGAACACAGGGACTGTTTGAGGTTATTGTGGTATGTTCGTGGTATATGCGACCAGGTTTTTCAATCTTTAAAGAGTGTTTTGTACAAGATGCTGGGGTCCAGGCGATAATAAAATTGTGGTAAAGTAAAGAAAAGTAGTAAAATGCGATAATAAAATAAGTACAGTAAACCTAAGCTAGATGATACAAGATACAAGCTTCATGATACAAGATGCTGGGGTCCAGGCTGGCTGTGAAGGTTTTGCAAAGAGCATGGAATGCGGTGGAAAGTCTTATGTACAAACAGAAAGAGAAAGATAACTAATATAAACAGTGCAAGTTTCTTAATTGCGTTGAAGTTATAAGTACGGTTCCGCTTTTCTCTTGGTGTACACCTCTTAGTGATCGACCACGCTCCCACATGTCTGTGGTGAATTAGAGACGAACGTAATGAATGCAAGGTTGCTTCCATGTCTGGAAGTATTACTCGTTTTAGTTAACACAATCTTCTAACCTTCTCTCGATAGATCAGAATGGCATCTTCACTTCTGCTCTCACAGGTGAAGATGCCATCTAGCATGCTTTAGCTAAACACAGTTATCTCTCTAACACAAGTTAAGTACTCGTTTAATTCATATTAACTACCAGAGGATTATGAAGACATCATGGAGAAAGTGATTCACGGAGGAACGAAAGTAGACAGAAAATGGAATATGAAAGCAATCGAAACATTTAATATATCTATTAAGTGTTTGATACATGGTTTGTGAATGAAGAGATAAAGTTGAAATACAATGATGAAAAGAGATAGAACAGATACAAACAAGCGCCAACGTCTTGGCACCGATTCAGGTGGAGATCTGCTTGCCAGATTGGATGGATCAGATGGATGGATGAGCTTCCCTCTCAGGCTTACTCAACCGGTAGCCTGGTTCTCAGCACAGAGCTTCTCGGCGGGTATTCGGCAGAATAGAACTGAGACTCACCTCACGACCTTGTCTTATCTTCCCGAATTTCTTCAGTTAAGCACTCAGCTCAATCTTTTCTCTCAACACTTTAACAGTAATTAGCCCTGTATCCAGTAGCATATCTCTTCTTTTAAATCTATGGGGTATTTATAGGTGAGGATATTTGAATCCAGCCTTGTGGTCCCCACTTGCTGTTATGGAAATTCCAAAGATGGAGGGATATTATTCCTTCTATTATGCAATCAGACCCTCAATTCTACACAACCGTTAGTTATACACGTGTCTCAATCCTCCGCTTTTGTATTTCTCAGCTGCATCTTTCGATCGAGTATTAGCATGCGGTGTTTGTTTTTATTACCGCATGCGGTTGAAAGTCAGCTCTAGATCGACTATCGCATTGCACTGTCATTGTGTTAATCGTCTCTTCATTGTTTATTGACTGGCGTAATGTGACAAAGATGCATTGATCAGTTCTTCTTGAGCCTTGAGCGCAAGCGAAGACTTGGTTTCCTGCAAAATAGAGTAAAATCTCCTTTTCTTCCATCTTAAAGATATTAGTGGGTGTAATTGCGATAATTTATAATTATTGTAATTCTGAGCTAATTTTCATATAATCGGCGCATATTTACTATCTTTTGGCCACAATATCTAGATAAGGCATTCTAAATAACTTGTATTTCTACAAGTTATAATGGATTGACACATGGAGACCATCGACTTAGGCAAGCAGGATTAACCGCTTGCGGGGATGCTATTGCGGTAACTTTGATAAACTTCTTTCAATTAGCATCCCTATATCTATGTTTAAGTGTTTTCTTTACAGCTTTAATCTACTGATTTTTAAATTGCATTATGTACTGCTTATTAGAATTAGTCTTTACTGCTTTACGGGTTTACTTTTAATTTAATTGAATTGTGTATTTCCATGTCATGTTTAATTTCGTTACTTTTATGCATTAGTAGCGTTGTTCTTAAAATTTCTGTGAATGACTGAATAAAACGATGAACACCACAAAGTCTTATCAACTTGCATGTTCGATGAATTAAAAGGAAAAATAAAGATTGGTATGCATTGCGATGATGGGTGCATCTTGCGATAACAAGATACACTTTGCGTCCATCCAACCCAACTGCATTGCACTGAGGGGTGTGTTGCACTCGTTTGTATTTGTCACCCGTCTTTAGCGAAAACGCACTATGTTGAGGTAGTGTTGAGCCAGTAGAAATACCATGCGCCTGTCCTCCAGAAATGCACTGAGTTGAAGGGTGCGTTGTGATGATAATGCGTTGTTGCCCGTCCTCTGCAAAGATGCATTTGCGTTAATGGATGCAAAGCGTTAATCATTAACCGTCCACTCGTCTGAATCAAATACAAAAGATAAATTAATTTATATGTATAGAAGCTATTACTTGATTCTTTGTACATGCTAAAATTTTGTATTGCGTTATTTGTAATTCTTTGTATGCTTGGTTAATTTTTAATACAACTGAGTAACAATTCTTTCAGTATGCGTCCTCTTATTTATCATCCTTTGTCAATTATTGCGATGTTCTTTATCTTTTCTTTTTCGTTATTCATTGCGCTACCATGATGAATTATATGCATACCCTTAGAAACATTTCCCACACTTTGTATTTTCTGACTAACACTTAGATAACTCATAGCAATAGCATTGCTTTAACTTTTATCCTTCAAAATTCTGCTCAAACCTTCTTTTCAAAATTTTGACTAAGTGCTTGTCTATTCCCTCCAAAACAAAGCAATGAGGACCTTGCGCATCTCTAAATTTGGGGGTGGGGAAGGTCTAAGTAGATGCGATCAAGTGGATGCGGTCATTAGAAAAATGCATTCATTAACATTAAAAAAATAATTCTTCGTACAAACTTCAATGTCAGCGCAAGAGAAATTCCAAAACAATCTCAACCTGATAAGAGTTAGTCGTGAAGGGGACCTTCTTGTAGTTTGATGTTCGCATGACACCCGTGGGAGCAAGCCAAAACGAATGTGGGTTTCCAAGAATGACGCAATATGAAGAGAGAGAAAATGAGAGAAAAATAAAAGAATATAAGAGACAACTCCTCTGACCAACAAAAGATAAACTTAACTGAAAATCAAGAGTTGAAGTTGAGATTGGCACACAACCGTAGTTGGATGTTCGCATGACACCCGTGGGAACAAGCCAAAACGAAGGGTGTAACCATGATCAACAGTCTCTAATAAAATAACGCAACCTGACCACCACATTCAAGACGCATCAAGTTGTTTTTGCAAGAAGAGGTAAACATTCTTTTTAAAACTAGAAGGGAATTTTTTAGTAGAGTTTTGTTGTATTGAAGAATAAAGTAGGGCATGTTTATGAATTATCAAGGATAGAAATAAATTGCATGTTGAGTAATGTTGCCTAGGGAGAACATTCGGAGCAACCAATCAACGCAAAATTTAGGATAAGAACTGAATAATATTGCTTTAGTGAAGATATGCTTGAGGACAAGCATATATCTAAATTTGGGGGTGTGATAACTTGTAGGAATATAAGTTATTTATACTTTTTTATTTAGATATTGCGACAAAAATAAAGAAAAGTTGCATCGATAGTATAGAAATTGGCTAAGAAATACAAGAATTATAAATTGTCATCGATACACCGACTAACACCATTACGATGCTAGAATGAGTGTTTCAATTTCTGTTTTGCGGGAAATCAGTCACCGCATGCATTCAGGGCTCAAAGATAAAATAAACAACACATCTACGTCGCATTGCGCCCATCATTCAGGAATGAAGAGATGATCAACGCAATGACGGCGCATGCGACAATCCGCCATTTCTGAGGGGTAATCAAAAAAATAACACCGCATGCGGCGATCGATCGAAGATGTAAAGATCAACACATTTGCGGAGGATTCTGACAAATGTACAGCTTTCAGTTGTCCATTTCTGAGGGGTTGATTGCGTAACAGAAGGAATATTCAATCCGCCATTTCAGGAACTACCATAACCATAAAGTAGGGACCATGAAGTCAAAGAGCCATGTTGCACCTATAAATAGCTTCTGCAAATTCATTGGGAAATATACTTGAATACATACTGATCTGAGAGAGAGACTGGTCTGAAACGATCTCCAAAGTAGATCCAGGATAATTATGAGACAAGGCTGAGAGGTGAGTCTCCGGGCAAATAATCCTTCCAGTCCCCGCTATTGAAGTTTTGTATGAAGGTCATCTCTACCAGAAGAGCAAGCCTGAAAGGGAAGCTCTCCTTTCCATTTCTACCACACACTGGCAAGCAAAACCTCCATTCGGAATCTGTGTCAAGACGTTGACAGTCCTTCTGTATTTGTTTCTAATCTCTATTTCATCACTTGTATTCATCTTCTTAATCTTTCATTCACACCATGTATCGAACGCTTAATCTTAGTATTAAATGTTATGATCATTACCATTATCATCTCTTTGTCTATTTCCGTTCATCCATAATATATTTTCTTTATGATGTTTTCCTAATTCCCTGGGTAATTAACAAGAATTAAGCAAGTAAATTAATTTGTGTTAAGGAAATAATTAAGTTTAGCTAAGCATGCTCAATGGCATCTTCACCTGTGAGAGCAGAAGTGAAGATGTTATTCCGCCTATCGAGAGAAGGTTGGAAGAATGCGTTAACTAAAGCGAGAAGTACTTCCAGAGAAGGAAGCAACCTTGCGTTCATCACGTTCATCCTTATTTCACCATAGAGATATGGGAACGCGGCCAATCACCGAGAGGTGTACGCCAAAGGAAAGAGGAACCTTAGTTGCATCTTTAATGCAATTGACAAACTTGCGTTGTTTTTACTAATTACTCTTTCTATTTCTGATTCATCCATAAAGACTTTCCATCGCATACCATGACCCTTTGTATAACTTCACAGTCAATTCTCAAACTCAGAATCGTGTATCATGTATCATGTATCTTATATGATATTAGTTTAGGTTTTATTTTATCAACGCAATTTTATTTCATCGCAATTTACATTCTTGTATAAACAATCATTCTTTATTAATTGTAAAAACCGGTCGCATATACCACATCAGTTACACATTAACGAAAACAATCCCTGTGTTTGACCTCGGATTATTCTGAGAAACTTGCGTTGGAATTATACTTGGTTTCAGTGCAAGGAAACTTGTGGCATGCATTACTCCATCACATACTACAACCATATCATTAACAACGCATATATTTAGACGTAGAGTGCATAAGCGATAACACAGCATAACATAATATTTCCATTTCTATGTCATCAAGTTTATGGCAACATGAGCTTGCATGATTCATTCATTCATATTCATATTTGTTCATATGCTGTAAGATAAGATAATAAAAAAATCGTGTCAACAATACAATATAAAACATGTACAATATACCATAAACTAGGGCATACCTTAGTATCATCTCCCACTTTCCCTAGACAAGATGCCGCATGTCCTGCAGACCCAGACTCTTCAGGTGACCCTCAAACACTTTAGCCGTGAGAGCCTTTGTAAAGGGATCACCAACGTTGTTCTTCGACGTGATCTTCGTGACTATCACATCACCACGATGCACAATCACTTTGATCAAGTGGTATTTTCGCTCTATATGCTTACCCCTACGATGATTCCGAGGCTCCTTTGAATTTGCCACAGCCTCGCTGTTATCACAATATAGAGTGATAGGCAAATCCATATTTGGAACAACTTCCAAATCTGAAAGGAATTTCCTCAACCAAACAGCCTCCTTAGCTGCTTCACAAGCAGCTACGTATTCGACTTCCATAGTTGAGTCCACGATGCATCCTTGCTTGATGCTTCACCACATTACAGCCCTTCCATTCAGAGTGAAAACTGACCCCGATGTCGATTTGCGAAAATCTCTATCAGTTTAAAAGTCAGGGGAAAAAATTGACCCCATCATTTGAAATGACATTTTGGACTTCAGTTAAACCCATGTAGCGGTCCGGTGGGTTCATAACCCTCCCACTATGTCGAGGTAGTCTCAACTCTTGAGCTGGTTGACTGGATGTTCCGACCTCAATAACTCTTGTTGATCTGTCGGCCTGTTCAACAACTCTTGTTGAACCCTCAGTAGTCTTAGTCTCACTAGAAATCTCACACAAAACGAGCTTACTTTGTGGCTTATGATCCCAGATGTGGTCTTCTTCCAAAAAGATAGCATTTGTAGAAACAAACACTTTGTTCTCACTCGGATCATAGAAGTACCCACCTCTTGTTTCCTTAGATAGTCTACAAAGAGGCAAACCTTCGAACGCAGTTCCAACTTCTTTGGGTTAGTCACTAGTACATGTGTCGGACAGCCCCAAATCCAGAAGTGGCGTAAACTACCTTTACAACCTCTCCACAACTCAAAAGGTATTTCAGAAACACTTTTTGAGGGAACGTTGTTCAGGATATAGCATGCAGTCTCCATTGCAAAACCCCAAAGTGAGTCTGAAAGATGAGCATAACTTATCATAGACCGAACCATGTCCAACAAGGTTATGTTTCTCCTTTCTAATACACCATTTTGCTGAGGTGTATCAGGGGTCGAGAGTTGGAGTTGGGACACAATCCCATGTTCTATCACATAGTTCTGGAATTCGAGGTCCATATATTCTCCATCATGTAGTGTTTTTATCTTCTTACCCAACAAGTTTTCAACTTCAGCCTTATACTCCTTGACCTTGTCAAGGGCTGCAGAATTACGTTGAGTTAGGTAGAGATACCCGTACCTTGAATAATCATTTATAAAAGAGATGAAATATTCATATCCACCTTGAGCTCTAACATTCAATGGACCATAGAGGTCTGAATGTATAAGCTCCAAGGCATCCTTGGCTCTGTAACCTTTTCCAGTAAAAGGTCGTTTGGTCATCTTGCCTTTGAGGCATGATTCACATACCAGTAAGGAGTTTTCTTCTACACTCTTTAGAAGTCCACTTTTCACCAACTTCTCAATCCTACTGAGGTTGATGTGACCTAAACCATAGATGCCAAAGATGGGTGTTTTCCTTAGGAGAAACCTTTGGTCTTTTAGCTGTTGTTGCCGTATTGAACATTTCAGTGTTAAACAAGGCTTTTATTACTAACGGCCTTAGTACATATAAGTTACTTTCCATTGAACCATAACCAATCTCCATTCCATTCTTGAAAATAAACACTTTATTCTCAGAAAAGAAGACGGTGTACCGTTGTTCAATGAGACAAGAAACCGAGATTAAGCTCCTCTTAATATGAGGAACTACGAAAACATTATCCAGTAACAGATAACATTTCTTGTCAACAAATAACATCAGCCTGCTTACAGCAACAGCTGAAACAACCTCACCAGTACCGACTCAAAGAGTCATCTCTCCCTGTGGCAACGTTTTCCAGGAACTAAATCCTTGGTAAGAGGAACTGACATGGTTGGTAGCACCTGAATCTATGATCTAGGAAGAATCATCATTCTCTACCAAACACGTCTCCAAGACCAATAAATAAAATTTATTATCTTTTCTTCTCTTTTAGAGAGTTGTGGGATCAGTGTCAGAACAAAGGACACTACTGGTTTCCCTAGACCAGTAGTGTCCCGTATCCCACTTTTGGAGAGTAGTGGGATCAGTGTCTATGGAACACCAATCCCAACAATCATCCAATCATCTTTCACTTTGCCTAGACAAGATGTCGCATGTCTCGTAGACCCAGAGATTCTAGATGACCCTCGAACACTTTAGTCATGAGAGCCTTTGTAAACGGATCAGCAGCGTTGTGCTCCGATGCGATCTTCGAACTATCACATCACTACGATGCACAATCTCCCTGATCAAGTGGTATTTCTGCTCTATATGATTTCCTCGACGATGACTCCGACGATCCTTTGAATTTGTCACAGCCCCGCTTTGTCACAATACAAAGTGATAGGCAAATCCATATTTGGAACAATTTCCAAATCTGAAAGGAATTTCCTCAGCCAAACAACCTCCTTAGTTGCTTCACAAACGGCTACGATTCGGCTTAGTGAAGTCCACGATGCATCCTTCCTTTCTTCGCCACACTACAGTCCCTCCATTCAGAGTGAAAACCGACCCCCGATGTCGATTTGTGAGAATCTCTTTCGGTCTGAAAGTCAGAGTTCATGTATCCTGTAAGGATCAAATCCTTATCTCTATACACAAGCATGTAGTTCCTTGTTCTCCGAAGATACTTAAGGATCGTCTTGACCGCCGTCTAGTGATCAAATCCTGGATTGGACTGATACTGACTGATAATCCCTACTGCATAGCAAATGTCGGGTCGTGTACACATCATTACCATCAAGCTTCCTACAACTGAAGCATAGGAAATCCGTCTCATCTCCTCAACTTCTTGAGGTGTCTTAGGACATTAATCCTTAGACAAAACGATGTATGTCTTTTCAACGGGTATTTACTTAAAACCTAATGTAGGTCAATGTGTTTTTGTTTACAGCAACGCGTTTTTTTTTTCCGTTTAATGCCTCTAGTTTGACCGATTACATATAGTGGAAAGATTCTTGTAAAACGTATTTCGTGGCAAACGACCTCGAATTTGTCATGGTTGAGGAATGTCCTCAAGTCCCGACTCTTGATGCACCACGAAGTTTTCATCATGCATATGAGGTGTGGATGAAGGCTAATTCATTGGCCCGACTTCACATATTGGCTAGCATACCTGATGCATTGGCCAATATTTGTTTGAACATCAGTTCTTACTTTTCGAGCACAGAGGGATGGATGACAAAACCAGTAGTGTCAGGTCCCAAGTTAAACTCCAGAAAGAGGAAGCAATTGTTGCTGACTCTGTTAAAGTTCATAGAAGAGAAGTGTCCTCTGAAATGGAACTTGGAGCTTATTTAGGTTCTGATACTGATCCCACTACTCTCCAAAAGAAGAGGATTTCTAAAGATAGTTGATGCGTGTAATTATGATGTGTTATGGTGTGAGTTTGCGATGATGTGTGTTATGCGGTGATCATGCAAGTTTTCCTAACAAAGCCCAAGTATAAACCTCCTTAGGTTTCCTGGTAAGTCCATGGTTGAACACAGGGACTACTAAGTAGATATGCAACACTCTTTGATTCTATTGCAGTGGTAAAAATAATGAAGTGAATAGTGTTTTGATCTAGATTTTTCCTATGCGACGGAGTTGAGTGCAGAGTGATGAAAGCATAGAGTTACGATAAGTATGCGATGAAGGGGTTGAGAAGGGGTTTAGCTAACATTTCCTAAGATTGTGCACAAGTTATGCAATCATGCTACACACAAATATCAGTACTACATCTCTCAATGTAGAATACCATAATTCCTATTTCTATGACGCATGCAATGTATATGCAGAACAGTCGATAGGACTTATGTCTAAGTCTCTACTCTTGCCTATGCGATGATGATTGATGCACATATAAAACAAGGTGACCGCATACCATCATTCCTATTTCTAGGGTGCATGCGATGTCTAAATAGCAATAGAACTTATGTCTAAGTTCTACTTCTTGCTTATGCAATTCTAATCTGACTCTCTCAAGTCTAGATTTTATCTTTAGACTACTCTCTCAAGTATAACCAAAGGGTGAATGATGCATATATAAGACAAGATGATTGCATAAAATGTAAATCTTAAGTCATACTAGCTAAGTACTTCTCAATCCATTTAGAAATTTAGCTACTCATGCGTGGTATGGAGAGATTGAACATAGATGAGATTTCCATTTTCTGCAATTAAAGTACTGAATAAAAAATAACAAATGGATTTGAGAGATAAGAAGCCTGGTAAGTAATGTCTTGCTTCTCGTGGCCTGTTACACTGTCTTTTCTTTCCAACTCTGCTCAGATGATTGTCCTTGCTTCCGCAAGTGTTGGCCCTCTCTTTTTATTAGCGCTTTCCGACAGTCTTCCGAGCTATCTAGGAATGTCCTCTCGACGTCTTTTTCCCTTTGCTCGCCTCCACCTTCTAAGTAGAAAAAATAACTATGAACAACTACGGCTATCTATCTTCTATGTGTGGCGAACTATCTGGCTAAGCTCCTTTATCGGTGGTGGCCTTCGGTATTTATAGAGCTCAAGGTGAAGAAGCTTTTCCTCTAATGATTGCAATGATGGGAGATCATTAAATATTCTATCTGATGCGCTGATTAATGGTCTCCAAAAAGTTGAATGTACTTGCTACAGTGTGTCGTTAACGACTTGTCATCTAAATTCTGATTCGACCGTCATCAGCTTTCCGTCCCATCATGATTTATTATGTTTTCACCTTGATGCGCCGTCTTTATGCGGTCAGCATCTTGAGCAAATTCTCGCGAGTGCATACGATCACATGGCTTTGCAGTTGCAATCTTTTAATGTGCACGGTCGTCGAATTCCTTAGACCGCAATTTGCTTTTGCGCCAATGCATTTTTCCTGCACAAAATAAGTAAATTGGCTGCTTTTATGTGATGAGCGCATGCGATCGCAATATTCTTAGGTTTTCTTCATCCCTATTAAGGAGTTGGTTTTTGAGCTCATTATTTCCCGGTCTTTTCCGGTAGCCTTCCAGTACCCGGCTTCCGTCGCCCGGTTCGTTCTCAACCCGGTTGGGTATTTCCGGTCTCTTAAGCTGAAGAAATACCACTCCTTCTCTCCCATCGATGCTTTCTCTGTTTAACCCCTCACAGCTTTTAATTAACTTTACAACATGTTTTATTAATTTTTATTTTTATTTTCATCTCAATAACGACAAACAAATTATATTTCTTTCAAAAGTTACAAAATTATGTCTTGAAACTTTCATTTCAAAACTATATGTGG
>NW_028326792.1:0-22277 GCF_027475165.1 Benincasa hispida
AGAAATTGTGGAAAACACCATCAGGGGCAATGTTTTCGGAGCTTAGGGGCGTGTTTTAACTGTGGCCAGATGGGTCACTATGCAAAGGCTTGCCCAAAGCTTGTCAATCAAGTATCAACTGCCCAGACCACCCAGCCAACTAGTAACAAGGTTACCCAACAACAGAAAGGACGGATGTTTGCTGTTACACGTCAAGAGGCAGAGGATCAAGATGTAGTTGTTACAGGTACATTACCCATCCTCGGGTATTATGCCTTCACTTTATTTGATTCGGGCTCTAGTCATTCATTCATCTCTACAACATTTGCACAATATTCTCGATTAACATCAAAGCCCTTAGGCTATATTCTATATGTAGCTATTCCTGCCGGAGTATCTATGATTGCCAACTCGGTAGTGGAAAACTTTAAGTTGTCAGTATCAGGACATAAACTAGGGGTGACCCTTATCATCCTAGACATAAGTGACTTTGACATAATACTAGGCATGGACTGGTTAGCAGCAAACTATGCAAGCATAGATTGCCATAATAAAGAGGTCATATTCACCTTTCCAACAGGAACCAAGTTTAAGTTTAAGAGTTCTAATATATCATCAGCCCTAATAATATTTTCAGCCTTAAAAACTAAACATTTGCTCAACCATGGAGCTTGGGCATATTTAGCAGGCATAGTGGATTTACGAAACTAAAAGGATATAATTAAGGTCATTCCTGTAATAAGAGAATTTGAAGATGTATTCCTAGAAGAGCTACCAGGTTTACCACCGAGTCGAGAAATAGAATTTTGTATAGATCTAATTCCCGAAGCTGAACCAATATCTAAAGCACCATATAGAATGACACATGTGAAATTAATAGAACTCAAAATACAATTACAAGAATTATTAGATAAGGGGTTTATACGCCCTAGCGTGTCTCCATGGGGAGCACCTGTCTTATTTGTTAAGAAAAAGGATGGATCAATGTGTTTATGTATAGATTATCGAGAGTTGAATAAGTTGACAATAAAGAATAAATACCCACTCCCACGCATTGATGACCTATTTGACCAATTACAAGGAGCCTTAGTATTCTCCAAAATAGACTTACAATCTGGATATCATCAACTACGAATTAAGGAGTCTGATATACCCAAGACAACTTTTCGAACAAGATATGGGCATTATGAATTTATGGTGATGCCCTTTGGATTAACGAATGCCCCGCAGCCTTCATGGAATTGATGAATAGAATTTATAAGGACTATCTTGATAACTTTGTGATTGTATTTATAGATGATATTTTGGTCTATTCCAAGTCTGAGGCAGAACATGAAAAACATCTTAGGGACGTTCTTTCCATATTAAGAAATGAAAAGTTGTATGCCAAATTGTCCAAGTGTGAGTTTTGGGCGTGACAAGTGGCCTACCTAGGGCATATTGTAAAGCAAGAAGGAATCTCAGTGGATCCTGCTAAGATTGAAATAGTTAGCAACTGGCCTTGCCCAACAACAGTCACCGAAGTGCGAAACTTCCATGGATTAGCAGGATATTATAGACGATTTGTGAAGAATTTCTCAAGTATAACATTACCTTTAACTAACCTCACCAAGAAGAATAATCCTTTTTTCTGGAACCAAGCATGTGGGCAAAGCTTCCAGGAACTAAAAGAAAGTTGACCACAACCCCTATTCTCACTATACCTGACGGATCAGGGGGTTTAACTGTGTACAGTGACGCATCGAAGAAAGGGCTTGGTTGTGTATTGATGTAACACGGAAAGGTAATAGCGTATGCTTCAAGACAACTAAAACCTTATGAACAAAACTATCATGTTCATGACTTGGAATTAGCTGTCGTAGTCTTTACTTTAAAGATATGGAGACATTACTTATATGGGAAAAAGATCCAAATTTATACAGATCATAAAAGCCTTAAGTACTTCTTTACCCAGAAAGAGTTAAATATGAGGTAACGAAGATGGTTAGAATTAGTCAAAGACTATGACTGTGAGATCTTTTATCATCCAGGAAAAACTAACATTGTTGCTGATGCTCTTAGCAGAAAGTCAACTCATACAACAACTCAAAGTACCATCTCCAAACACATAATGGATGACCTTGAAAAAGCTAAGATCTCACTAATACCAGAAACCTTCACAACTCAAATAGCACAGTTAATTGCAAGACCTGCATTAAGGCAAAGGATAATTGATGCACAACAAATAGACAAATACCTAAACAAACAACGACAATCAGAGAATGGAGAAACCAATCAATTCTCTACAGCCTCAGACTCTGCACTCCTCTATCGTGGACGACTGTGTGTACCAGATAATGAAGAAATCAAGAAAGAACTATTGAAGGAAGCTCATGAGTCATGCTTTTCAATACATCCTGGGAGTACCAAAATGTATCGAGACTTGAAAGCACATTGCTGGTGGGGTAACATGAAAAAGGATATAGCCGACTATGTAAGTAAATGTTTGGTTTGTCAACAGGTGAAAGCTCTACGGCAATGACCACAAGGACTCCTCCAGCCTCTAAATGTTCCAGAATGGAAATGGGAACATATTTCTATGGACTTCATCTCAGGACTCCCGAGAACTGTTAAAGGCCACAACATGATTTGGGTAATTGTAGATCAACTCACCAAATCGGCCCACTTCCTACCATGCAAAACTACTCACACTACGGAAGCACTAGCTCAAATGTACTTAAAAGAGGTCATCCGGTTACATGGAATCCCAGTATCAATTGTTTCAGATCGAGACCCTCGTTTCGTCTCCAAGTTCTGGAAAAGTTTACAGAAAGCAATGGGCACACAGCTAAATTTCAGTACAGCCTTCCACCCACAAACTAATGGCCAAACAGAACGAGTTAATCAAATCCTAGAAGACATGTTGAGGGCATGTACTTTGGATTTTATTGAAGCATGGGATTCGCAGATACATCTTATAGAATTTGCTTATAATAATAGTTATCAGGCGACAATTGGTATGGCTCCCTTCGAAGCCTTATACGGAAAGAAATGCAGATCCCCTGTACACTGGGATGAAATTGGGGAGCGAACACTACTAGGACCTGAATTGGTGCAGCAAACATCAGAGTCAATTAAGCTAATTCGGGAAAGAATGCGAACCTCTCAAAGTAGACAAAAGAATTATGCTGATAACCGTCGAAAAAAGCTGGAATTCAAAGTAGGAGATCACGTATTTCTAAAGGTAGCAGCAATGAAGGGCAATATGCGTTTCGGATGAAAAGCCAAGCTTAGCCCTCACTTCATTGGATCCTTTGAAATATTAGACCGTATTGGCCAAGTAGCTTATCGATTGGCATTACCACCCACACTTTCTACAATATATAATGTCTTTCATGTATCGATGCTTCGAAAATACGTATTTAACCCATCACACATAGTAAATTATGAACCTCTACAAATAAGTGAAAACTTGGAATATGAGGAGACTCCGGTTTGCATCCTGGCAAAAGAGAAAAAGTCGCTTCGTAATCGGGAAATAAGTTTAGTGAAGGTTCTCTGGAGAAATCAGCAAGTGAAAGAAGCTACATGGGAACAAGAAAAAGTGATGAAAGACAAATACCCTTATCTTTTTAAGAACCAAGAAACTTTCGAGGACGAAAGTTCTTAAGGGGGGAAGAATGTAACAATCCAGATTTGTACGCATACAGGAAATTAAATATCAAATAATAAGCAGAACGAAATTTTATTTAAAGGGGTGAAAATTTAGAAGAAAAAAAAATAATAATAATAAATAAATAAAATTGAAATTGGAAATTTATTCATTATTCATTATCCAAAAGATAATGAATAAGGGAGCGAGCGGGAGCGAGAAAGTGGGAGAGAGCGAGAGCCACACCAGCGAGAAAATTGGAGAAAACGAGATTCTGAGAAGAGAGCTGTGCGATCGAAAGAAGAATTGGAGAGCGAGAAACCCAGCGAGCGATGCTAGCGAGATTGAGGCTGGCGAGAGTAGAGAGAGCGAGATTGAAGGAAAATTGGAGAGAGCGAGAATTGAAGCAAGGAAGTTGGAGAGAGTGAGAGTAAAGAGAGCTATTCTTAGTGAGACAGTAGGAAAGAGCGGGAGCGGGAGAGCGAGAGCGCGAGCGAGAGCGAGATCGGGAGCAAGAGCGAGAGCAGAAGCGGGAGTGAGAGCAAGAGCGAGAGTGAGAGCGAGAAAGCTGGAGAAAGCGAGACGGAAGAGAAAATTTGAGAGCGAGAGTGGAGAGAGCGGGATTTCCAGCAAGAAAGTTGGACAGAGTAAATTCCTAGAGAGAAAACGGGAGAGAGCGAGATTTTAAGAGCAAAGTGAGCGAGATTTGGACAGAAGCGCGAATTATGCGTTGAATTTGGCCACAATCTTATAGATTATACATGGAAAAACCCTAAAATTGAATACAAACAAAGAATGATGACGTAAGGGCAAACGTTAGCCATGATTAGGTGTCTTATTGAGAGGAATCCATAAACAATAAGTAATTTTAAAGAAGCCACTTGTAGGATGATTTGTCACACTAAGAAGAGCTGAAAACTACTATAAATAGGACCCTTTGCTAAAGATTTAACCCATTCTCAAACAAACTCAGTAACAAAGAATCGTGTGAAAGAGTAAGTGTGAGTGAGGAAGTTCTGTGAGGCTAAAAGAGAAAAGCTCGGGTAAGGTGCTGCCCAAATTTCCTTCTAGTTTAAAAAGGGAAAGCTCTACTGATCAAATCATAAAGAATAATAAGGAATAATTAGATCACAGTCAAGGTAAGTAGTTTATCTCACCCTCTCTTTAAATGTTCTATGGTAGTGTACCTTTATTATATTGCATGGTTATGTTAATTGTTATATTGCATTACATGTTTAGAACACGTTTCTTTACAAGGGACCCCATGCATTATGTTTGTTCACGATTACGTTAAAACCAAGTTTTAATTAGGTGTAAGTTATGCTTCCAGTCTAATCTTATGGTTATGCTAATGGTTGATGTTGGATGCGACTCTGGCCCTACTGACTGCTGTGGTGGTGGGGGTGGTGTGGGTGGGAGACCCGGCTATCATCAGATGGGTTAGTTTCCGCTTAAGTCCTATCTTCCTATCAGGGCGGAAAGAGTTTTGTTGAAAGCATAACGTTTTATGCTACTGGTTGATGTTGGATGCGACTCTGACCCTATGACTGCATGACCGCTATCATCAGATGGGTTAGTTTCCGTGTAAAGATTTCATCTTCTAAATCAGGAGCGGAAAGATTTCAGTTGGAAGATAACGTTTATGCTAATGGTTGATGTTGGATGCGACTCTGGCCCTACTGACTACATGACCCGCTAATCATCAGATGGGTTAGTTTCCGCTTAAGTCCTCATCTTCCTATCAGGGCGGAAAGATTTATGTTGGAAGTATAACGTTTATGCTAATGGTTGATGTTGGATGCGACTCTGGCCCTACTGACTGCATGACCTGCTAATCATCAGATGGGTTAGTTTCCGCTTAAGTCCTCATCTTCCTATCAGGGCGGAGAAATTTATGTTGGAAGTATAACTGACCACCCATGTTTATTAATTTTGTGTGGTCCCTAATCATATGTTTTGAAGCATGTTGCTTGTGTTTGTGCATTTGGTCACTACACTTCCGCTGAGAACTACTTACTGGGTATATTATGTACTCATCCTATATTTTTACAGACTTTGTAGGTAAGAACACAGCGTAGAGGGCAGAGTTGGACGTCGCTCAAATGGCCAACCATCAAACTCACTATTATAGACACATGTATTTTTGTACCACCACGCTAATGTTTTATGGATCCTAGTGTTTTGATAAATAAATTTCTATATAGTTTTTTCTATCTAATTAATAAAATTTAGATATGTTCTTTGAAATTTCAACCAAAACTCATCTCATGATAGAAAAGTCTAAGTATGCATATTGTAGCGGTCGGATCATAAGGTGTAAGGATCCGGGCGTTACAGATCAAAATATAGAAAGTTTAATGATATATAGATCTGACTATTAATAAGCAGTTGTTGAGACAAGTCAGATGTGTCTTGCCTAAAGAGGCGAGAGTACCTCATTGTAGTGGGAGGAAAGTGTGCTTCCTAGCTATTATTGAGAATAAGATGTTATCCTCATATAGTTTTATCTAAAGCCTATTCTATACTAACATGTTTACAAGGATTCTCTCGGTTAAAGTGTTTGAGAATCACCTAATAGGACTAGGAATATAAGATAACCTAGGACAAGTGGGAGAAATATCGGGTATAGAGATACCGAATGGTAAATATGGGTATGAGATGCCCTAGTTTATTGTATTTCACTATAAAACTCAGAAACTCAATCTTATATATCGGATATATAAGTTACCACTAGAGTTTTAGTCCAAGTGGAAGTTTGTTGGGTTTTATGTCCTAAAACTCGTGGTATGTAAACAATGAAACTTATTCTGAAAAAATTCAATAAAGGTATTTTTGAATAGATCTATTGCTAGAATAGAAATTCAATAAACCTAATAGTCCCTTGACTATTGGATTAGTACTTGAACTTTATAGACATAAAGGTGAATCAGGTTCGAGTAAATAGTCAAAATGATCTATAGTATATGGATAAGGTTGGGTACCTTATTCTGGTAACACGCAGCCCGCTTTGCAGTTGTTACAAGAAGTTCTAAGGTGCTACAAACGAAGTGATCCTAATTCGTTCACGTTGGACATGACGAATGGGGGTGTCCTTGTGCAAAAGGGTTTGTACAAGATCGGACCACGAAATGAGTCACGCTTACTTTATAACGTTGTTTAGTGTTTAAGACTTGCTATTTCAAAGCGATGACCTAGGTAACTTAACCTTAATCTTGGGCTAACTATGAACTCTTGTTTATTTGGGATTACCCTTAGATTTGTATAGGTGAGGGTTAGCTCAACAGCGCCAGCTCAATAAGACTCTCATTGCAAGGGTAAGAACGGATAGATAGCTGGGGACATAGGATGCAAGAGGGAATTCACTCCTACCCGCTGTAGGGATAGTAGAGAGGTTGTTCCCTTAAGTATTGATTCTAGTTTTTGAACAAGGGATCCCACCCTCTCATTTGGCATGAGAGGGACTTGGTTTTGTTGATTGGATCCCAAAAAAATTGTTCATTAAGGGATCAGTGGGGACTTAAGGAACAAGAGGTAATTTTGGGGGTAAAACAGAGATTTGACCCAGCCGTTATTACGAACAGCCTGTGAATGGTTGACTTACTAATCAATGTTACATTGAGTTGACATAATATATTTATAGCGAGGGGAGTTCAACTATGAGCTTTAGTAGAGTGACCCATTAGTTAACGAATAGAGGTTATATCAATCTTACGAGTTTAGTTCATTAATCTCGGATCGTTGGAGCCCATGATATGTAGGTCCATGAGGTCTCTGTACTAGCTTGGAAATGAATTAGCTTTAGAGTAGTGCGATAAGTTAATTTGAAATGTTCAAATTAGAATCAAACGGAATTGGAGAAAATATATTTAAATATGATTTAAATATATAAAGATGAATTTATTGTGTAAAATTAATTTTATATTGGATATTAAATTAATTAGAATTAATTAGAATTATTTATTAATTTTATTAGAAAATTAATTTATGAAATTACTTTGTAAAATTAATAAATTTTGATTTTAGAAATAAATTTTGATTTTAAAATCAATTTTAGATTTTGGAAATAGAAAATTACACAAAAATGAAAAATGGTTTTTCATCTTCATCTTCAACTTGCTCACTAGGAACCCACAACTTTCAAGCTACAATAACTCCAAGCATGAGCTGTATCCCATGAAGCAAATCTCTTTGCATGATAGTCTATAATATATTGAAGAGATTGGAGAAAAGCTGAAGTGATTAAATCGAATGGATTTTTCTGAAAAATTCAGATGAAGAATGTGTTCTTCATTTTTGGTTGTTGCAGCGAGCTTTCTTCAAATTCCATTTTATTTAAGATTATTTTGAGTCTCACAACTCAATCTAGAGCACCAAGAGAATAGTAGGGAAGATCTTGTGGTGGTCTACACAAAGATTTTGAGGATTTTGCAGCTAGAAATAGAGATTTCAATGGTTCTTTAAATGTACGTTGTTGAAACCCATTAACTCTGTTTAAGCATGTTTCTTTTATGCCAAAATTAATGAATTAGAGTACTTATGGATCATATTCTCTTCCGCTACGTGCTGGTACCGATCCAACAACCGAATGTGCACATGTCCACATTATCCTATTAGACGTGCTATAGGAAAGCTAACAATGTCTCCGGATACAATCTCGGTTTTAAATGCGAGTCACAACAAGCAAAATATCATGAGTTAAATCAACCAATAAAATCTAGAAAACGCACTTCCCCACCATGCCAATTCCAACATTACACATATATATCATAACATATATATATAGAATTCAACATAACAAAATAATACAACCACTCACAGTCCTCCTGTTTATCCTTCAAGAATTTTCCAAGCATAACTCCTGGCCCGGTCTCCTTGAATTTCACTTCTTTTCCAGAAATTCCAAATTAGTAAAAAAAAATTCCTCCAGTAATTCCCTTTTAATCCAGGACTAACTTAAGAATAAAATAAGGAAGAAAATGTATACTTCCTTAGAAAAATGAGGACAACAAAAAATTGAACCTAGAGTTGAGAGCTAAAATCATATGGAAACCTATTTTGTTTACCATGTACTATTTTATTATATGACCCCAATGCACAAAATGAAAAATCAAAAAATCAAAAATTTGAAGAAAGATACTCAAATTCATGAGCTTCACACTAATGAGACAAAACTCAAACTCAACTTTCACTATAATTGAATTTATTAGCCATACTTTATTACTCATGTGACGTTGATGTCTTTAAAATTAAAACCAAAGATGAAAAATGAATACGCAAATCCTTATTTGGAAAACAGACTTTTGGTGTAATATTTTTAATTGGGTGATAGGTTATTTCAGGATAAGGTCGAACAATATTTTTGAAATTCTTTTCTAAAAAGAGTATTTTCCAAATTTCACTAAAGCAACTCATACCGATCAAGTTTGGCCAGCTAAATTCACTTACATTATTCCTATATTTAGAATTCATCAACAAAAAGAGTACAAAGATCGATGGAAAGACCTATCACATATTTACGTAGATTCCTTGTATATAAACACATTGATTCCGACATAAACCAAACACCTAAAGTTTTAAAATCAAAGATGGTTAACCTTCAATGGCTTGTTCTTCCTCTCTTTGCAACTTTATCTTGCTTTCTTTTTGTAAAGGAACAGTGTCTCCATATAAAAATTGAATTTCAAAGGCCATAATTATCAATGGTGTAACGACGTTTTATCTTCTCAGGATCACTTCATTATCCACCAGCCCGAAGCAAGTGGCCTGATCTTATTCAGAAAGCTAAAGATGGTGGACATGATGCAATCGAGACGTACATTTTTTGGGATCGCCACGAACCTCGACGACGAAAAGATGATTTCTCTGGACATCTAAACTTTATCAAATTCTTCCAACTCGTTCAAGAGGCTGGGCTATATGTTGTGATGAGGATTGGTCCTTACGTGTGTGCCGAGTGGAACTATGGAGGGTTTCCACTGTGGTTGCATAATATGCCGGGAATCCAACTTCGAACTGACAATCATGTCTACAAGAATGAAATGCAAACTTTCACAACAAAGATAGTGAATATGTGCAAACAAGCCAACCTCTTTGCATCACAAGGGGGGCCAATAATCTTATCTCAAATCGAGAACGAGTATGGAAACGTGATGACCCCATATGGAAGCGCAGGAAAAACATATATCAACTGGTGTGCTCAAATGGCTGAATCTCTCAATATTGGTGTTCCATGGATCATGTGCCAACAAAGTGATGCCCCACAACCTATCATCAATACATGCAATGGATTCTATTGTGATAACTTTAGTCCTAACAATCCTAAGAGCCCAAAAATGTTTACTGAAAATTGGGTGGGATGGTTCAAGAAATGGGGCGATAAAGACCCTTATAGAAGTGCAGAAGATGTAGCTTTTTCTGTGGCAAGATTTTTTCAATCTGGTGGTGTGTTTAACAACTATTACATGTATCATGGAGGCACAAACTTTGGAAGAACATCGGGAGGTCCATTCATTACTACGTCGTATGATTACAACGCCCCACTTGATGAATATGGAAACGTGAATCAACCCAAATGGGGACATCTCAAACAACTCCACGAATCCATCAAAATGGGAGAGAAGATTCTCACCAACGGCACCCGTTCAGACCAAAAATTTGGTAGCTTTGTTACTTTAACGAAATTCTCCAACCCCACAGTAGGGGAGAGGTTTTGTTTTTTGAGCAACACTGATGCCAGCAATGATGCTACCATAGATTTGCAGGCAGATGGAAAGTACTTTGTACCAGCTTGGTCTGTGAGCATTCTTAACGGTTGCAACAAAGAGCTTTTCAACACTGCAAAGATCAATTCCCAAACATCTATGTTTGTGAAGGTGCAGAATGAGAAGGAAAATGCACAACTGTCGTGGGTTTGGGCTCCGGAGCCCATGAGAGATACTCTACAAGGACAAGGTACATTTAATGCAAACCTTCTTTTGGAACAAAAAGGAACCACGGTTGATTTTAGTGACTACTTGTGGTATATGACAAATGTTGAAACTAATTCAACATCTTCACTTCAAAATGTAACTCTACAAGTGAATACAAAAGGTCATGTGCTTCATGCCTTTGTTAATAGACGGTACATTGGATCGCAATGGGGAAGCAATGGCCAGAGTTTTGTATTTGAGAAACCCATTCTATTAAAAGTCGGAACCAACACCATAACCCTTTTGAGTGCAACAGTAGGATTGAAAAATTATGATGCATTTTATGACACGGTGCCAACTGGAATTGATGGAGGTCCCATTTATCTTATTGGAGATGGAAATGTCACAACTGATTTGTCATCAAATTTATGGTCTTATAAGGTTGGATTAAATGGAGAAATGAAGCAACTTTACAACCCAATGTTCACACAGAGAACAAAATGGAGCACATTAAATAAAAAATCTATTGGCAGGAGAATGACATGGTACAAAACAAGCTTTAAGACACCCTCAGGAATTGACCCTGTAGCATTGGACATGCAAGGAATGGGAAAAGGTCAGGCTTGGGTAAATGGACAAAGCATAGGTCGATTTTGGCCTTCTTTCATTGCTGGCAATGATAGTTGCAGCGCAACCTGTGATTATAGAGGCGCATATGACCCTAGCAAGTGCATTGGAAATTGTGGGAATCCTTCCCAAAGATGGTATCATGTTCCAAGATCGTTTCTATCGGATGACACCAACACGTTGGTTTTGTTTGAAGAAATTGGTGGAAATCCTCAACAAGTCATAGTTCAGACCATCACTATAGGAACAATATGTGGAAATGCTAATGAAGGAAGTACGTTAGAGTTGTCTTGTCAGGGAGGGCATATCATCTCTGAGATCCAATTTGCTAGCTATGGAAATCCAGAGGGAAAATGTGGTTCATTCAAAAAAGGTTCATGGGATGTTTCAAATAGTGCTCTTTTGGTAGAAAAGACTTGCATTGGTATGGAAAATTGTTCAATTGATGTATCTGCAAAGTCGTTTGGATTGGGCAATGCTACTAATTTATCTGCAAGATTAGCAGTTCAAGCACTATGCTCAAAGAATCGAGTAATGTAATATATATATATTATCATTCGAGCTAACAAATTGATTTTCTTTCCTTTTTGTGGTATGATTTATTAATCACAAACCTGAGAGAAATTAGAAACGTCAAAACAAGTTTTTCTTCTTAAAAATTAAAAAAAAATGATAAAATATTATGACCAATTGACTAATAATCTAAACAAACAAATAATCTGTTAGTAAAATTATCTAACACCCAATAATAATCTAAACATGCTATTAGGATTAGCTTCTATAACTGGTACCATGCTATCAGTAGTAGTTTCTATCAATCATAGCCACTAAACACCTTTTTGCCCCTTTCTTGTCCTTCTCAAACATTTATAAGTCTCTTTTCTTTTCGATGATAGCTTCTATCACTGATAAACATGCTATTAGTGATAACTTCTAGGCATTCCACTTACATTTTAGTTCGAGATTCAACTTTATTAATTAAATTCACTAAGTTGGTTATGAATGATAGATTTCTATCAAAGATAAATTTTCAATGATAGAAAATATTAGTAGCTATCACGGAAGATTTTTCAATATGCAATTATAATTATTATTTGTTATAACAATCAAACTTGATGATTGGTTTGTTGGCGTTAAGTCACTTATGAATTGAGTACTTTCAAGTCTTGGCTACGAAACTCGACCTCATAATTCTTGTGAAAAAAGGGGGGAAGCAGAAAAAAGTCAGATAAAGGAAAGAAAAATTTTAAAAATAAGAGAAAGAGAATAAGCAAAAACTAAAGAAAGGAAAGAAAATTAAATAGAAAAAAGATAGCAAAAACCAAAAAATGAAAGAAAAATAAAAAGATAAAAGATAAAAGAAAGGTAAAAAGGGAGAAAGAAAATAAAATAAAAATAATAAATAAAAAAAAAGGAAAAGAAAGACACAAAAATTGAGAAATGAATGCAAATAAAAATTATAAAAGAAATAATAAAAAACAAAGAAAGAAAATAAAATCTGAACACTAGGCTACATGGGATGAGACCCAAGAAGATGAGGATATAGTAAAGAAGCATGAGGATATGAGTACTTCCAAAGAAATTATGGAATCTCTGCAAGGGATGTTTGGACAATTGTCCTTCACCCTAAGGCATGATGCCATTAAGTACATTTACAACAGTCGCTTCAAAGTGGGGACCAATGTTCGTGAACATGTCCTAGACATGATGGTCCACTTTAACGTGACAGAAGTAAATGGTGCTGTCATGGACAAGAGAAGTCTAGTTGGTTTTATTCTAGAATCTCTTCTGAAGAATTTTCTGCAATTTTGAATGCATTAAAGAATAAAATTGAATACAACTTGACTACTCTACTGAATGAGCTACAGGCGAACCAGACAATGTTAAGAATAAAGGGTCTAGAGTCAGAAGTAAATGTTACTACTGTTGAGAAGAGAGGAATGTCCTTCAAGCCTGAAATTGACCATAATAAAACCCATACCTCATACATTACAACTCTTGAACAAAAATTCATAGGTAAATCTATGAATGAAACAATTCAAAAAATATTTCCGTCAAATTTCCATTATTATATTCCAACCCATCCTCAAAAAACTCGTTTATTCTATGAATTTATTCTTGTTGATACCGACTCAATTGATAGGGGAAGAGTTGATGGTTAAGGCAAAAGGCCTTGAAGGGATGAAAGATCCCAAATTTTGAAATTTATTTGATAACGACAATGCTTGAGGAGTTTTTCCTTTTCGATTCTCCATTATCGTTGATGATTCGCCTTTGATAAATTGATACGCTTGAGAATACAATGCTTTTGTTTGAGGAATTGTTGATCGTTGCTGTTGTTCTTGATCTTGATCATGCTTTTCTTCTTTCTTGCAAGTGGACTTCATTTGCTCTTTTCTCTCTCTCTTTCACTCTCTTCTTTAGTTTTTCCTTGAAGAAATTCTCGAGTGAGGTAATCAGGAAGGGAGTTTGTACTTCCTTTTATAGCTTCAATTTTGAAATCAAAACAAGAAAGTATTGCTTGCCATCGGGCAAAAATTTCCTTGTCTTTAAAGAATATGAGTATTCTTGTGAAGAAGGGCAAAAGGAAAGGGAAGAAGAAGCCTACTGGAAAGAAAGGCAAGGATAACGGCTAGATCAAAGTATAGAAAGTTTAAAGATTTCTAGATCTGACTGTTAATAAAGAGTTGTTGAGACAAGTCAGATGTGTCTTGCTTAAAGAGTTGAGAGTACCTCATTGTAGTGGGAGGAAAGTGTGCTTCCTAGCCATTATTGAGAATAAGATTCTATCCCCATATAATTTTATCTAAAGCCTATTGTATACTAACATGTTTACACGGATTCTCTCGCCTAAAGTGTTTGAGAATCACCTAGTAGGACTAGGAATACAAGATAACCTAGGGCAAGTGGGAGAAATATCGGGTATAGAGATACCGAATGGTAAAGATGGGTATGAGATGCCCTAATTTATTGTATTTCTCTATAAAACTTAGAAACTCAGTCTTATATATCGGATATATAAGTTACCACTTGAGTTTTAGTCCAAGTGGAAGTTTGTTGGGTTTTATGTCCTAAAACTCGTGGTATGTAAACAATGAAACTTATTCTGAAAAAATTCAATAAAGGTGTTATTGAATAGTTCTATTGCTAGAATAGAAATTCAATAAACCTAAAAGTCCCTTGACTATTGGATTAGTACTTGAACTTTATGTGGAGTCATAAAAGTGGATCAGGTTCGAGTAAATTATCAAAATGATCTATAGTATATGGATAAGGTTGGGTACCTTATTCTGGTAACACTATTGGATGCAGCCCGCTCTGCAGTTGTTACAAGGAGTTCTAAAGTGCTACAAACGAAGTGATCCTAATTCGTTCACGTTGGACATGAGGAATGGGGGTGTCCTTGTGCAAAAGGGTTTGTACAAGATCGGACCACGAAATGAGTCACTCTTACTTTATAACGTTGTTTACTGTTTAAGACTTACTATTTCAAAGCGATGACCTAGGTAACTTAACCTTAATCTTGGGCTAACTATGAACTCTTGTTTATTTGGGATTACCCTTAGATTTGTATAGGTGAGGGTTGGCTCAACAGCGCCAGCTCAATAAGACACTCATTGCAGGGGTAAGAACGGATAGATAGCTGGGGACATAGGATGCAAGAGGGAATTCACTTCTACCCGCTGTAGGGATAGTAGAGAGGTTGTTCCCTTCAGTATAGATTTTAGTTTTTGAACAAGGGATCCCACCCTCTCATTTGGCATGAGAGGGACTCGGATTTGTTGATCGGATCACAAAACAATTGTTCATTAGGGGATCAGTGGGGACTTAAGGAACAAGAGGTAATTTTGGGGGTAAAACAGAGATTTGACCCAGCCGTTATTACGAACAGCCTGTGAAGGGTTGACTTACTAATCAAGGTTACATTGAGTTGACATAATATATTTATAGTGAGGGGAGTTCAACTATGAGCTTTAGTAGAGTGACCCATTAGTTAACGAATAGAGGTTATATCAATCTTACGAGTTTAGTTCATTAATCTCGGATCGTTGGAGCCCATGATATGTAGGTCCATGAGGTCTCCATACTAGCTTGGAAATGGATTAGCTTTAGAGTAGCGTGATAAGTTAATTTGAAATGTTCAAATTAGAATCAAACGGAATTGGAGAAAATATATTTAAATATGATTTAAATATATAAAGATGAATTTATTGTGTAAAATTAATTTTATATTGGATATTAAATTAATTAGAATTATTTAAATTATTTAAATAATTATTTATTAATTTTATTAGAAAATTAATTTATGAAATTAATTTGTAAAATAATAAATTTTGATTTTAAAATCAATTTTAGATTTTGGAAATAGAAAATTACACAAAAATGAAAAATGGTTTTTCATATTCATCTTCAACTTGCTCTCTAGGAACCCACCACTTTCAAGCTTCAATAACTCCAAGCATGAGCTGCATCCCATGAAGCAAATCTCTTTGCATGATAGTCTGTAATATATTGAAGAGATTGGAGAAAAGTTGAAGTGATTAAACCAAATGGATTTTTCTGAAAAATTCAGATGAAGAATGTGTTCTTCATTTTTGGTTGTTGCAGCGAGCTTTCTTCAAATTCCATTTTATTTAAGATTATTTTGAGTCTCACAACTCAATCTAGGGCACCAAGAGAATAGTAGGGAAGATCTTGTGGTGGTCTACACAAAGATTTGGAGGATTTTGCAGGTAGAAATAGAGATTTCAATGGTTCTTTAAATGTACGTTGTTGAAACCCATTAACTCTGTTTAAGAATGTTTCTTTTATGCCAAAATTAATGAATTAGAGTGCTTATGGATAATATTCTCTTCCGCTACGTGGTGGTGCCGATCCAACAACCGAATGTGCACATGTCCACATTATCCCGTTAGACGTGCTATAGGAAAGCTAACAATGTCTCCGGGTACAATCTCGGTTTTAAATGCGAGTCACAACAAGCAAAATATCATGAGTTAAATCAACCAATAAAATCTAGAAAACGCACTTCCCCACCATGCCAATTTCCAAACATTACACATATATATCATAACATATATATATAGAATTCAACATAACAAAATAATAAAACCACTCACAGTCCTCCTGTTTATCCTTCAAGAATTTTCCAAGCATAACTCCTGGCCCGGTCTCCTTGAATTTCACTTCTTTTCCAGAAATTCCAAATTAGTAAAAAAAAATTCCTCCAGTAATTCCCTTTTAATCCAGGACTAACTTAAAAATAAAATAAGGAAGAAAATGTATACTTCCTTAGAAAAATGAGGACAAAAAAAAATTGAACCTAGAGTTGAGAGCTAAAATCATATGGAAACCTATTTTGTTTACCATGTACTATTTTATTATATGACCCCAATGCACAAAATGAAAAATCAAAAAATCAAAAATTTGAAGAAAGATACTCAAATTCATGAACTTCACACTAATGAGACAAAACTCAAACTCAACTTTCACTATAATTGAATTTATTAGCCATACTTTATTACTCATGTGACGTTGATGTCTTTAAAATTAAAACCAAAGATGAAAAATGAATACGCAAATCCTTATTTGGAAAACAGACTTTTGGTGTAATATTTTTAATTGGGTGATAGGTTATTTCAGGATAAGGTCGAACAATATTTTTGAAATTCTTTTCTAAAAAGAGTATTTTCCAAATTTCACTAAAGCAACTCATACCGATAAAGTTTGGCCAGCTAAATTCACTTACATTATTCCTATATTTAGAATTCATCAACAAAAAGAGTACAAAGATTGATGGAAAGACCTATCACATATTTACGTAGATTCCTTGTATATAAACACATTGATTCCGACATAAACCAAACACCTAAAGTTTTAAAATCAAAGATGGTTAACCTTCAATGGCTTGTTCTTCCTCTCTTTGCAACTTTATCATGCTTTTCTTTTTGTAAAGGAGACAGTGTCTCCTATGATTCAAATGCCATAATTATCAATGGTGAATTTCCAAACATTACACATATATATCATAACATATATATATAGAATTCAACATAACAAAATAATAAAACCACTCACAGTCCTCCTGTTTATCCTTCAAGAATTTTCCAAGCATAACTCCTGGCCCGGTCTCCTTGAATTTCACTTCTTTTCCAGAAATTCCAAATTAGTAAAAAAAAATTCCTCCAGTAATTCCCTTTTAATCCAGGACTAACTTAAAAATAAAATAAGGAAGAAAATGTATACTTCCTTAGAAAAATGAGGACAACAAAAAATTGAACCTAGAGTTGAGAGCTAAAATCATATGGAAACCTATTTTGTTTACCATGTACTATTTTATTATATGACCCCAATGCACAAAATGAAAAATCAAAAAATAAAAAATTTGAAGAAAGATACTCAAATTCATGAGCTTCACACTAATGAGACAGTTTTAAAATCAAAGATGGTTAACCTTCAATGGCTTGTTCTTCCTCTCTTTGCAACTTTATCTTGCTTTTCTTTTTGTAAAGGAGACAGTGTCTCCTATGATTGAAATGCCATAATTATCAATGGTGAACGGCGTGTTATCTTCTCAGGATCAATTCATTATCCACGCAGCACCGAAGCAATGTGGCCTGATCTTATTCAAAAAGCTAAAGATGGTGGACTTGATGCAATCGAGACGTACATTTTTTGGGATCGCCACGAACCTCGACGACGAAAATATGATTTCTCTGGATAACTAAACTTTATCAAATTCTTCCAACTCTTTCAAGAGGCTGGGCTATATGTTGTGATGAGGATTGGTCCTTACGTGTGTGCCGAGTGGAACTATGGAGGCTTTCCACTATGGTTGCATAATATGCCGGGAATCCAACTTCGAACTGACAGTCAAGTCTACAAGAATGAAATGCAAACATTCAAAACAAAGATAGTGAATATGTGCAAACAAGCCAACCTCTTTGCATCACAAGGGGGGCCAATAATCTTAGCTCAAATCGAGAACGAGTATGGAAACGTGATGACCCCATATGGAAGCGCAGGAAAAACATATATCAACTGGTGTGCTCAAATGGCTGAATCTCTCAATATTGGTGTTCCATGGATCATGTGCCAACAAAGTGATGCCCCACAACCTATCATCAATACATGCAATGGATTCTATTGTGATAACTTTAGTCCTAACAATCCTAAGAGCCCAAAAATGTTTACTGAAAATTGGGTGGGATGGTTCAAGAAATGGGGCGATAAAGACCCTTATAGAAGTGCAGAAGATGTAGCTTTTTCTGTGGCAAGATTTTTTCAATCTGGTGGTGTGTTTAACAACTATTACATGTATCATGGAGGCACAAACTTTGGAAGAACATCGGGAGGTCCATTCATTACTACGTCGTATGATTACAACGCCCCACTTGATGAATATGGAAACGTGAATCAACCCAAATGGGGACATCTCAAACAACTCCACGAATCCATCAAAATGGGAGAGAAGATTCTCACCAACGGCACCCGTTCAGACCAAAAATTGGTAGCTTTGTTACTTTAACGAAATTCTCCAACCCCACAGTAGGGGAGAGGTTTTGTTTTTTGAGCAACACTGATGCCAGCAATGATGCTACCATAGATTTGCAGGCAGATGGAAAGTACTTTGTACCAGCTTGGTCTGTGAGCATTCTTAACGGTTGCAACAAAGAGCTTTTCAACACTGCAAAGATCAATTCCCAAACATCTATGTTTGTGAAGGTGCAGAATGAGAAGGAAAATGCACAACTGTCGTGGGTTTGGGCTCCGGAGCCCATGAGAGATACTCTACAAGGAAAAGGTACATTTAATGCAAACCTTCTTTTGGAACAAAAAGGAACCACGGTTGATTTTAGTGACTACTTGTGGTATATGACAAATGTTGAAACTAATTCAACATCTTCACTTTAAAATGTAACTCTACAAGTGAATACAAAAGGTCATGTGCTTCATGCCATTGTTAATAGACGGTACATTGGATCGCAATGGGGAAGCAATGGCCAGAGTTTTGTATTTGAGAAACCCATTCTATTAAAAGTCGGAACCAACACCATAACCCTTTTGAGTGCAACAGTAGGATTGAAAAATTATGATGCATTTTATGACACGGTGCCAACTGGAATTGATGGAGGTCCCATTTATCTTATTGGAGATGGAAATGTCACAACTGATTTTTCATCAAATTTATGGTCTTATAAGGTTGGATTAAATGGAGAAATGAAGCAACTTTACAACCCAATGTTCTCACAGAGAACAAAATGGAGCACATTAAATAAAAAATCTATTGGCAGGAGAATGACATGGTACAAAACAAGCTTTAAGACAAGAATAAAAAAAAGAAAGGGAAGTAACAAAAACTGAGAAAGAAAAGAAAAGAAAAGGAAAAAAAATGAAAAAATGGATAAAAGAAGTAAAAATCAAAGAAGAGAAAAAAAAGACTACAAAAAAATGTGTACAACAAGATAAGACAAGGGAGGGCAAAATTGGAAATTAAAAAAATTTAAAGATTGACTAGTCAACTCATTCATATTTACAAATATTTTAAGGATGTAATACATTTTTAGATTTTTTATCTTACTCTACTATATATTACAAATATCCTATATTTAATGGAGTCACTATATTTTCGGAAAGGAGATATAAAATACTAGTAAAAAACTAGTTGAATGTGCACATGTTTTATCATGTTAAAAATACGTACTTTAGTTGTATTTGATGAAAAATATATGAATGTTATTAGAGGGTTAAATATAAAAAATATTTTATTTGGACTATTTGATTATCTCTTAATTTCAAATTTTAACTTAAAGCCAAAATATTTTGCTTTTTAATTTCGTCATAACCATCTTTTAATTTTTTTTTTCTTTTTGGCATTATTTTTCATTTGAATGATTTGATTGTCCTCCTAATTTTAATCTTTAGTTCAAAAACCAAAATATTTATTTATTTTTTCTAAAAATTTCGTGATAATCATATATTAGTTTAAAACACATATATCTTTTTTATTATTTGTATGATTTGATATCTTCATAATTTCACACATTAATTTAAATCAAAATATTATTTTTCAAAAAAAATTGTGATAATCCTAGTTAAAAGAAAATTCATTTTTACTTACGGGATACACTGATCGTTACATTCAAAAGAAAATTAAAAAAAAATCTATGCTATATTCTTCTGAATCTGAATCTTGTTTTATGTGATCCTTTAGGTTTGAAGTTGTAACGTTGTTGGGAATGACTTGTCGTTTTGATGGTTACAGATCTTGTAGCCAGTAAACGATTACATATCTAATGTTTCAATGAAAGTGTATGACAGTTACAAACCTATTGTTTTAAAATCATTTGATTGTTACAGATCTATGTAATGCTAATCGTCTCACACCGATTTCTTCCTAAGGTTAACATAACACTCTTGACAGACGGGCACTCGTCAGAAAAGTCTTGGAAACAAGAAAAAAACTTTTTCTTGGAGAAAATCAAAGAGATGGAAAATAGGGAGAAATAAATCTATCTCTAAAATCAAACTCTTTGTCGTCTATTTATAAGAAAATAAAAAAAAAACATTTTAGATTTAAAATTAATTTTAGAGTAGTAGAATTAATGGGCATAATATCTTAGTGTGTTCAATCTACCACTGTGAGTTATGAAGACCGAATGACTGACTGAATGTACAACTGACATAGAAGCTTCAATTGCTCAATGTTTGTTGTGGATTTCATTCTTCAACACATGGAAATCTTATTTCGAATCCCACTATATATCTAATACCTTTTAGCCATTTATGGCTATAATTTGACGAGTGAGAAGGAGTGTAAGGGAAAAATACTAAGTGACTTTTGTTTGATCATGATGATCAAGTTGAGAGTTATATTTCTTTTGATGTTGAATGCTCGTTTTTTAATGTGTATTAGCTCATAATAATAGAAGACTATGACATTATGAATGAATATAGAACCCTTCTTAGGATTCAACGATTACAGTTCCCTCATGTTTTTCTTTCTTAAACTTTGACTTCCTTAATTTTCATTTGGTTTCATCTGGTATTTTCTTGAACATTTTGAAACAAAAGGTTAGGGTGTGGGTGCTAGAACACGCGCATAAGGGCAGGCTTATGGGTGCTAGACGACACGCTGCAATGCGCTAGGCATGGACAAGCATTGTTGAATGCAAAGGATGAGCGGACAGACGCTGCTGAATGCAAGAAGGGTGTGGAGTGCATGGTTGGCGTGCATGTGACAATGCACGGGTGTGCGTGAGGTATCGATTGCCCAACGATGCGTCCACAGGCTCCAACAAGCTAGTCTTCTTCAACTTTCAGCCGATAGCCCCTTGATCAGACCCTCGTTTCCAATTGCATTTTCAGCACAAAATTCTCCATTTCCAGCCGAATTGAATACAACTTTCTTACTTAAAAACTTAAATAACCTTTAAAGCAACTAACCTTTGAATTTGAGCTTTTTAGTCCTCTTCACCGGCCAAAAATCAACTCATATCTTCACCATACTCAGGTTTGCCCGAATTTTAGACCAGCTTTTGGTATCCTTTGATTTTCACCAACCTTTCGATCAAGATTCACCATGGTTTCCCTCCATCGTCTACTTCTTTGATCTTTATGAGATTTGGCTAAAGAAATTCTCGGTTTTCAAAAGTGAGTTGTGAACACTGGCCAATTCTACCTCCCTTTTTATATGCAACCAGCAACACATTCCTTGCCTCACTTAATTTCTTGCCAGCTCCTCCTCCAACTTTTCAACCAACTAAATCTTGTTTATCTCATACCTCATCCATTATCTTGAAATTCATATAAAAGAAATTACTTAACATTATACAATTTTTACTCGAATTCCCTAAACAATTTTGAAAACTTCTAACTCTATGCCTCTCGGGTCTCACACCTCTTTCATTCCCTTTCTATATTTACAATCCTTAGGTAATTTCCTTCACATAGTTTAACTTCTTTCCCCTACATTTCCTATTTAGCCTTAGTTCTCCTTAAAAAGTAACAATATCCTTTAAAAAATTCCCTTTTTATTTTCATATTCAACACTTCGACTAAAATTCGCTCAAGTTGCAACCTTAATTTCACAGAGTTCACTTTAATTCATGCAAATCAATCCTAATGAGTTA
>NW_028326793.1:0-32037 GCF_027475165.1 Benincasa hispida
ATGCCTGTTTGGAAAAAAAATGCATCTATTTGTCTTCATCTAAATTTTTTTAAAGTATAAATGTAAATGTATTATCTACATTTTTCATATGAAATATGGAATATCACTTTTTTTTTTAGCTATGTTTGTATTATGGGGTTAAAAAAAAATAATAAATCCTAATGTTCTTTTTTAAACATGTCATTTGATTTTTTTTAACATAAAAAAATGAATTAGGACTTACTTGGATTGCTTAGAAAAAATATTATTCAACAAGTCATTTTTTATTTTCTCGTGCATTTGTTACATTTTCCTAAAAGTATTTTTTATACATAAGTTTGTTTGGTTTGACAGATGCTTATAAAGTAATTAATGTCAAATTATTATAAAAATTACTATTAAATACTATGAATTTGAATTTTAAATTTGTATTTAAAAACAAATTCATTGTCCAATGATAGAGAGAGATTTACTGTTGCCTACAAACCTCTACTAATCAATTAAATTTATAAACTACCGAAAGTATACTCCTATTACTACGTTGGCATAGCAACAGTGGTAAGTCCGGATCGATCTGCAAGAAAGTGCTAGTATGAGCTTTACGTTAAGCTAATTAACTAATTAAAGTGGAAAATGGGAGAGGGAGTTTGGTGTGTGGATAGAGATAAGTGTGCAAGAAAAATAAAGGCAATGGGTCAATGTAACATAGGATTGGGTTTATCTAGTTTCGAGAGCAAATATAATTTCAATCATCGATTTATGCTAATTAAATATGCATTCGATTTATGAGTGCACAACGACCCACTTAGACCTTACTCAACGATGCTACAGGCAACCAAATCGTTTGATAACTAAGTAAGCGCTCTAATTAACAATTAAAGCCTTAAGCCAAGTCCTAATTAAACTACACGTCCCTAAGTCTATTGGATTCGATAACGTCCATATAGAAATAAGAATATACGCATTAAGATTAAGAGTTCCATTGTTTTGATTACGCAATTGGGTAGCATAAACGATAAATCAATTTTATCTTAGAAGCTAGTTAATACATGCATTCTAGGTTAGCCATAAAATATATTATTAACTAATTGCTACTTAGGTGATTGGGCTAGACATTCAAGGGAAAACGTGAAAAAGCTACAAATCGATTAGCATGGGCAATACGCATTCATGAAGGAATAGCCACACAAAAATATGCATTTAGAAATTAAAATGGATTCAGAAAAGCATAAAATCAGCATAAATTCAATCTAATCCACAAAAATCTAAAGAAATTCACCAAGGATTCTTGCTTCCAAAACTAAATAGAAATTACCTCATCAATCCATGCACAAACCAAAGAGGAGAGATCCAATCCGTAAGCTGCAATCCAAAAGAAATTTAAAATCTAACCTAAAGATGGTAGAAAAGATGATGAAGAAGAAGAAATTTTAGTATCTCATCGATGTCCATGACTTCATACCTAAAAAGAAAACCTTAAAATTTGAATAGATTATATATAATATCCCTCAACGTAGCGGCGCTGAGACCCTTAATAGGAGTGTAAACCTCGAGCGTCGCACGCACAACGCTCTACCCTTTCATCAAAATTTGAGGCACCGTGACACTCTCGCCAATGTGTGCTTCTGCCTTCAAACGTAATGCACAACTCCACACATGGCATTGATGCATTGGCCCTAAGGGTAAAATCGTAATTGCATGTCCTTGCTACTTCAGATGTTCGATTTCACTTTTGATAGTTTCAATTAACCCCGAGCGGTCAGTAACACTCTGAAATGCATTATTTGCTCGAATTCCCACAAGAATAGATATTTAATCATATAAAACATAACAAGCAATCTTGGTTGATGACATATAAATGACTATTCAAGAGCCGTCACCTGAGTTTTTTTAGTATATGATTGATTGAATTGGACGTTATAGTTAGTTGTTGGAGATGATCGAAGGACTTGGTGGTCGAAGTTCATCGTCGAAAGTGATTGCTAGAGTTGTTTATTGATGGTAGTTGTGCACAAAGTTTGAAATATCGGTGTCCCAATTTTATGTAAATATCGAGATTGATGGAAATTTTAGACAACTTCATGGAATTAATGGAGATTAATAGAAATCTTTTTTTTTATGTCTATATAAGCTCATCCCTTTTCAATATTCTAATTCTCAAATCTTACTTTTCCAATATTTTAATTCTCGATCATTCTCAAGATCAAGCAATAGACTTATAAAAGATCAGTGATCTAATGCAATTTCTTATTTTTTAAATACTTTTGTAGATCTTTCTATTTTTGTAATTATTGTAAATACTACTGATCCTTGTATATTGAAGAGGGTGGA
The DNA here is from genome assembly GCF_027475165.1 of Benincasa hispida. Taxonomy (NCBI): domain Eukaryota; kingdom Viridiplantae; phylum Streptophyta; class Magnoliopsida; order Cucurbitales; family Cucurbitaceae; genus Benincasa; species Benincasa hispida. Next base: position 2,311 of record NW_028326793.1, read on the forward strand.
GAAGAAGACCACTGTGATTCAAACATATTGAAAAGGATGGAGTAGAACACTATTGCTCTAAAGATTCAAGCAATTTAGTGGTTTTTTAAGTTTTTTTGTTTGTTTCATCTTTTAATTGTATAAATGTAAATGCACACCGATGAGTTTAGTTTAGTTATTGTACTTCTTTTGTTCTTTTTTCAATGTTGTTGTAAATACATATCCATTAATATGTGATTCATATACGCAGCCTAAACCGTGAAAACGAGGTTGTGGGAAGGCAAATGATAATTTTGGTTTTTCATCTTTATAAAAAAACAATATTTTGTTTTAGATAAAGTTTGAAAGTAAGAAATACCATTAGAAATCTGCAAATGAAAATAAAATTTTAGAATTTCTCAAATAGAAAAAATTAAAATTTGAAAATATGATGTTCAAATCATCCAAACATATTTTTTTTTTTAAAAAAATAAGCAACAGAAAAATATTACACCATTTTAAAAAAATTGTTATAGGTAATTTTGGATTAGTAGAAAGATTATGATAAAAGTATACCCATAAGAGTTACCTAATCTAAAAAACGGACCTGAGATTAACAGTAAATAAGCCTAGGTGAGTTCCATACAAATAGGAAAAGAGCAATTGGACCGCAAGGCTAATTGGCCCTCCTCGCCCTTGGAGGTCGAGGCCAGGACCAACAAAACCTTTGCGGCAGTTGGCTCACCTTGGCCTTAGAGGTCAAGGTCAAGGCCAGCGAAGCCTTCGTAGTAGTTGGCCTGCCTTGGCCTCGAAGGCCTGCAAATCCTTCAAATGAGGCCAATCTGCAATTGGCCCTTATTTCTAGAACCTCCCTAGTGCCTCAATCCAACCCTTGAGTATCTGGTTTTGAAATGGGTAAAGGAAATAGAATTTTACCTAAAAGGATAAGAAAGACCCCTGATAAAACTCCATTATAAATAAAGTATGACAACCCAACATTAGAGATGATAACATTTTTTGCAAGTCCCCCACCCGATTCCCGATTTGACCGGGTATAGGGGTGAAACCAAGGTTTTAAATCAAATTTCCAGTTAGTGACGGGGGAAGGGATCCCGTCCCAATTTTTTTTAATTGTTTATTTATATATATAAATACTAAAACACAAAACTATTGTTTTGTGTGTTTTTTTATTAAGTTTATAATAAAAAGCATGAAAACTAATTTGTAATGTATGCTTAACTAAAATTTTTATAGTAGGTTGAGGTTTTTTTTTTTTTTTAATTCTTTGTAATATGTATTTTCCCAAATGTATTAATATTTCAATTTCTCAATTGATTACGAGTTAGATCTTGATTATTTCATTGTGTTAGGGCTTTTAACCCTACAATTGGTATAAAACCAACTCGTATAATTAATTTACAAATTTCGAAATTTGCATTGATTTGGTTGGTTGAATTGCATTGTGTGGTTTGCGAATGAATGTTTATGGTAAATTTTGCCCTTAGATTACATGTTTGATTTGATTAATTTGTAAAGGACCCTGCGTTTTTGGGCATTTTATCATATAATTCGAGTCTTTTGTAAGGCCATGTTTAGAATTAGGGTTGTAAACAATGAAGATCGAGACCAATTTTGACAAAAAAAGGAAGAACATTCGACGATGTGCCTAGAATCACTTTCTGATGTCGCAGCATTGTAATGCTACGACATGTGTTACGCAAGGGTTTGTGTTGTACGCGGTTCAGGGTGGTCCAATCTGATTCAGCTGGTTCAAGATGGTTTGATCGGTTTTGTACTGGAATGGCTTGGTTCGTTGTTTTAGGGTCCGATTTGAAGTAGTTGGAGTCGATTTAGGTTGGTCTAGGTCGATTCTAAAGCGGAAGAATCTATTTTAGGATAAAGTTTACAAAAATATTATAATTTATTGCTTTATTTTATCCTAGGGGCCAAATTACCAATTCATTTGCTATTTAAATACTTTATGGATGTCATTTAGATAAATCTCACCATAGGTCAAGCATGTTCACGCATTTTAATATATTATAAGGGTTATAATGTATGGTATTAATGCATGATATATATCATTTCATGAGTTATTGAATATATTTTGAAATGTTAAATATAAGAAATTGGAAAAGCATGATGCATGACATTACTTAGGTAAATATAAATGATTAGATCTATTAATGTTGTATGTATGCTTTGCTGATTTTCATGAATTGTTTAATATAAGTGTTATATTAATAAAGTTGAAAATCAATTTGCATTGAGCATGACACGTTCATAGCTTAATATAGTTGTTATATTAATGTCATGAACGTGTGTAAAATGATTTTCTTATTAATTAGAATGTGATAGTTAATTAATTAAACCATAGAAAGCATGAATATAGGGCCAATAATTTTTTTCTATAGTTATAAAATTAATATTTAGTAACCGTCAACATATAATGAAGAGTTACATGCAAACTTAGGATCTTAGGGAATTGGATTTTTTTTTTTTTTTATAAAATGTCTAAAATAAATTTAGAACTTATATCATTGATTCTAATAATCATAATTAAGTGTTTTTTTAATGGATTTAAAATATGACTGAGCAGGTTCCTTTCACAACTAACTCTTATCAGGTTGGGATTGTTTTCGAATTTTTCTTGCGCTGACATTGGACCATTGTATGATTTTTTTTTCTTTTTCTTTTTCTTTTTAAAATTTTTATTTTGATGATAATGAACACATTTTTCTAATGACCGCATCCACTTGATCGCATCTCCTCAAACCTTCCCCACCCCTAAATTTAGAGATGCGCAAGGTTCGTATTGCGTTGTTTGGACAGAATAGACAAACACTTAGTCAAAATGTTAAAAAGAAGGTTTGGGCAGAATTTTGAAGGATAAAAGGTAAAGTAGTGCTATTGCTACGAATTAACTAAGTGTTAGTCAGAAAATACAAAGTGTGGGAAATGTTACTAAGTGTATACATATAAGTCATCATGGCAGCGCAATAAATAACGCTAAATAAAAGATAACAAACATTGCAATAAATGACAAAAGACGATAAAGAAGAGGCTAGCGCATACAGAAAGAATTGTTACTTAGTTGTATTAAAAATTAACCAAGTATACGAAAAATTACAAATAACGCAATACAAAATTTTAAGCATGTACAAAGAATCAAGTAATTAGCTTCTATACATAGAAAAATAATGAATTAAAATTAAAAATAAAAGAATGACCACAATAAAAAAATTGTAAAGTTATTGAGGAGGAGGAGGTTCAGGTGGAGGATTTTGATGAGGTACGCGATGAGCTTCTTGGATGCAGATGTTGCTGGAGATGCAGAGGCACAATGGGAACATGAAGATATGCTGTCAAGAAGTTGAAATATTCATGGTTGCGCTCCGCTACTTACCTTTGGTTCAGGTGTATCGTATAAATGTTGCGTTGAATATTGATCAACACCTGCCTTGTCATAGCAATGCTGCGTTGCAATTCTGCTTATCGTTCGTATACTTCAGTCATGCGCTGGCAGAAGAGTTTATTTTGATGGGAGAGAAGGGAACGCATATTTGCAAGTTCAGCGACTAAGGTGGCAATGGTGGGTTGTGCCTGCGATGTTTCGCCATCATCGTTTTGGGGTTGGGCAGAAATGCCTTCACCCAAATCGCTGGGTCATCAACATGCGGCGGTGGAAGGGAAAATTGCGGTGAGGATGGAGCTACTGGATATGCAGTTGGAGAATCAGGGGCAAGAAGAAGGTTGGTAAAATGTTCAGGGAGTAAGGAAGAAGGTTCTGCAGGAGGGCTTGGAAGGCGGATGATCAAAGGCAAAGGGTCCAAGGGTTTAGGATCTTGCAGTGATGGCTCTTGGACTTTTTCCTTTCCTTTGTCAACCTTGCGTTGTTTCTTTGGTTTCGACTGCTGCGGCGCATTTAAATCGATCATGAGCCTTTTAGGTAGAAGTTCAGGGTAATGTGGGGAATCTTTTAGAAGCATTCTCAAAATCTTGACGTTGATAAGGCCATGTACTTCCGGCATTGGTTCCTCTTCAATACCCACACCTAGTGAGAGGTATAGGTTTGAGACTGTCCAAGGAAAGAAATATTGGCCTCTTATGTGCCCCACAAAACCTCGAATTTGTCTTGCGATCAACTGGCCTACATCTATTGGAATGTTGCGTGCAATGTAGTATGTGACCATGATTCTATCCCTTGAAATTGTTTTGTCATGTGAAGTCGGGATGAGTTGCCGTTTCACCAAATAAACCCAAAGTCATGCCTCTGGAAGCAATGTCTTGGACGCAAGGGTTCTGATGCCTTTTAAGGAAACTGACCACTGAGTGCCCGGTTACGTTAATACCTTCAGCTTATCCTCCATCTGCTCTTTTGTGGGATCATCAATGATTTTATTACCCGACGCATCCGGGATGTTCTTCATCAGATATAATTCATTGATGTCCTTTGCGCTGAAAGGTACCACTTCCCCTTTCATGGTCACCCCATCTTTGGTGCCATGGAGCCGTCCATTATAGAAGTCTCGCACTACCGTTGGGATGACGATGGATGGATATTGGCAAAATGTTTCCCATTCATGTTCCAATACAACACTTGTGATCACGTCCGGTAGTGGCGTTGGTGTAGGGAAGAATCCCATCTTCATCATCATATCATCATTCTCTTTCTTCTTTGATGGTCGTCCCTTAGCCAACGCAGGCTCACTACTTTCCGCTACTACTTTTCCCTTCTCTTTAATCAACGCAAGGCGGGATCTTTGTTTTTGTTTCCTTTCCCTTTCCTTGCGTTGTTCTTCTTTCTCCCACTCAGCAATTTCTTTACCCTTATTTTCTCGAATGCGCTGATCATTTGCTCAGCGCCTCTTCTCCTTCTCAACCTTCTCCTTCTTTTCTTCTTCCTCTTCTTCTCTCATTTCTTTTTCAAATTCTCTTTTAAATTTCTCTGAGGCCAACAAAATGCGTTGTTCTTCCTCGAGCCTTATCCTTTCCTCTTCTACCAATATTGTGTTGTTGCGGTGCACTTCCTCATCTTGTAATTGTCTTCTTCGACTACCTTCTGCGATGATTTGTTGTGCCCGCAACATCTTCTCTTGCTTTTCTTCCTCCTCTCTTCTTATCCTCTCCTTTTCCTCTACTGCACTTTGTAAAATTGTTGGGTCAGTTGTTGACCCTTGCGGTGCATTCTCCTTGCGACGCCGCATCAAAGGGGTAATGTCTAAATCATCTCCATCATCAGTTGCAACCGGTCTTACTTGCGTTATTTCCCCCTCGGGTTGCACTGATTCTCGCAGTTGTGCTGACTCCCCCCTATCCACCCTTGTGGAGGTGGATTCTCCGTCAATTTATAGGCCATCAGCCCTCTTTCTCCTCCCTTCCTCCTTCTTCAGACGCTTCTCCTCCCGCCTGTGTTCCCTCTTCTCACTCGTCCTCCTTCCCTTCTTAATTGGATGGGCTTCCTCATCTCCTTCAACCTATTTCTCTTTGATCTTCTTCTTCTTCTCTTCAGCCACTTCAGGCTGCTTTTCCGCCACCGCTCCCTCCAAAGTGACCCTGATGGGTCCCTCATAGGACTCTGCTTGAACAGTTTCCTTAGGATCCGAAACGGCCAGGGCGCTCCTTCTCGAAGCTTCCTCCATCTCCTCCTCCATCTCCTTCTCGAAGCTCCCTCCTTCCTTCTCCATGTTACTCAAAATACTCCCGAACACTTCTCTGTCGTCTCTTTTTTTTCTCTCGCTTTTAGAAGACAATGTTGGGAGTGAGGCACTCTCCGTGCTCTGCCCCTCCCTAATGCGGAGTGGTCCGACTGCTACAGGCTATCATCGAGGTTTTCTTACGATTCGAGGGATGGTTTGTGGCTGGGCGGCGAGACGACAGTTTGCTGCAAGGATTGTCGCCTCTCTTACAGTGATTTTGGCTTGCGAGGGTGATGAGGGTAAAGAAGATGGATGGGAAGACTGGTCGGCGATGGATGAACTGAGTAAGAAAGCTGAGAAATACTTGGGGTTTTAAGAAGAGAGTAAGTCTGGGTATGCAGAGCTGCTAGGGTTTCTATTCGCAAAAGACTCAAATAGGCTCTCAAACGGAGGAAGTAGGAATTTATAGGTTGGGCCTTGATGGGCCCAACGCAAATTCCACAGTGGCGGGCCTCGAGGTACTCAAAAAGCCTACCGCCACACTCCTCACATTTATGAGTCCACAGAGAAGTACATCCTTTCATCTGCGAAATCATCATTTCCTTGGAAGCCTAAACGATTGGACTACTCTATTTGCAAAAAGAATTTATCTTTGGTGTTTTATTCGGAATGGCGCAAGGTTAAGAATCAACGCAATACTTCCATCAACGCAAATGCATCTTTGCAGAAGACGGGCAACAACGCATGTATCAGCGCAACACACCCCCCGACTCAATACATTTCTGGAGGACGGGTGTACTGTATTTCTACTGGCGCAACACTACCTCAACATAGTGCGTTTTCGCTAAGGACGGACGAAAAATACATACGTGCGCAACACACCCCTCAACGCAATGCATTTGGGTTGGCTGAACGCAAAGTGTCTCTTGTTAGCACAAGATGCACCCATCATCGCAATGCATACTGGATGTTGATTGTTATTATTATTATTATTATTTTCATCAACGTAAGCCACAAGGACTTTGCGGTAATAATTCTCTTCTTATTAAACAATCATTCACCAAAATTTAAGAATAACACATTTAATACAGAAAAGTAAGAAAATTAAAGAAAGCATGGAAATTAACGCAAGTGAATTAAATGAGAGATAATTTCATAAACAATAAAAGCAAATCTAAGGATTAAATAACAAGATTCATAAAGCAATAACGAAGGTGATTAAGAAAGCATTTAAACATAGAATTTAGAGATATGGACTGGCAGACAATTTTCCATGAAGAACGCAATCCACACCTCCGCAGGCGGTCAAGCTTGCCTGCACAATGTCGTCAAGGAAATTCCTTCCCGTGAGATCCTGGGGCTTCAGAATTGCTTGGCAGCGTTCCAGGTGTTCTATTGCGTAGTTCAACTGCCAGTTGCCCAACTTGGACCTCCAAGTTTCTGATTGAAGACGCCTGCGATTGCATTACAACATCGTTTTTCTCAATATATTGCTTGAGCAAGGACTCCAATGAATTTCCAGAGGTGTTTGAGGAGGATGGTTGGTGTTGCGGTTGTCTCTATTGACCTTGATTCTGGTTTTAGTGAAAAGGTGGAGGGTTTCCTCGATTCCCGGAGTTGCTATTCTGATGATTACTCGGCCCACCTTGGTTATGATTTCCTCCCCAACCGAAGTTGGGGTGATTCCTCCAACTAGGATTATAAGTGTTGCTGTACGGATTATTTTGGATAGCACACACTTGCTGCGGGTTTGATGGGCACATTTCCACCGCATGGCCCCCTCCACCTTGGACGCAACTTATTGCGGCCACTTGTGCCGGTGCATTGTATTGCTCTGATCCTTGGGAGGGCACCTTGATTAAATGGATTCTAGAAGAGAGGTCACCGTGGCCATCTGGGCAGCCAAAGTTGTCATTGTATCCGCAGGTACAATAGCATTATCATTTCTTCTTCTCTCGGAGCCTCTTCCTCCGTACCCGTCATCTATCCAGTCATCCATATTTTGCAAGATGCGGTCAAGGATGACCTTGGCTTCAATGTATGTTTTGTCCATACATCCCCCCGCAGCGGAGGCATTAGTAACAACTTGCATTGATCTGTTCAGGCCGTTGTAAAACGTTTCCATCAGAACGCAATCGGGTATCCCGATATGCGGACAATTCTTCACCAATCTTTTAAATCGCCCCCAGGCGGTACTTACGGTCTCGTTATCCATCTACTCGAAGTTTAGCACACATCCTTTCGTCTTCTTGCGTTGACTGTTGGAGGGAAGAACTTCTTCATAAACCGTTCCACCAACTAATCCCAGGAAGTTATTTCATTTGGCTCCAATGAATGAGCCCACCTCTTAGCCTCATCCCTCAAGGTGTATGGGAAGAGGTAAAGTCTGATACCTTCTGAGGTTACGCCAGGGATGGAGAAATTACTGCACATCTCGACAAAACTGGTCAGATGGGCATATGGGTCCTCACTTTGTAGACCACCAAACTGCCCCATATTCTGAATCATTTGGAGCATGACTGGCTTAATCTCGAAACATGCGTTCTCTTCAACTATTGGATGTGAAATTCCAGGCGAGAAATCATAAAGATTGGGCGCCGCATATTTCCTCATTGGGATGTTGCAGTCAGCGGCAAGAAAAACGAGATCTTGCGCTGGCCGGTTTACCCCTAGATTTACTTCGGGTGCCTCATTGTTATTGTTGTTGTTTTCTGCCATGTTGGCTTTCTTTCGCCTCGCTCTTTTCTAGTGTGCCCTTGCGCGAAATATACGCTCGATCTCTGGGTCAACTTCAAATTATGGATCAGTTCCAGTACTCATAAACCGTCAGTCTGTTCTTCGCGTTAAACAGACAGTATAAGATCTGTCCTGCAAAATACCACAAAAGTACTCAACATAATCGTTACCAATCCCCAACAACGACGCCATAAACTTGGTACGCTAAAGATTTATCTTACAGCATGTGAACAAACATGAATGAATGAATGAATCTTGCAAGCTTATGTTGCCATAAACTTGATGACATAGAAATGGAATGTAGATGGAATGTTATGCTGTGTTATCGCTTATGCACACTACTTCTAAATAGGCGTTGTTAATGATAGGCTTGTAGTATGCGATAGAGTAATGCGTGTCACAAGTTTCCTTGCACTGAAACAAGTATAATTCCAACGCAAGTTTCTCAGAATAATTTGAGGTCGAAAACAGGGATTGTTTTCGTTAATGTTACTTTTGTGATACGTACGACCGGTACAATTAATAAAGAATTAGTTTATACAAGAATATAAAGTGCGATGAAAATAAAATTGCGTTGCATTGAAAATAAAATCCTAAACTAATATGATACAAGATACAAAAGACATGATTCATAGAGAAAATGGATTATGGATGAATGGAAATAAACAGAAAGATGACAATGAAAATAACCATAACATTTAATACTAAGATTAAGCGTTCGATACATGGTGTGAATGAAAGATTAAGAAGATGAATACAAGTGATGAAATAGATATTAGAAACAAATACAGTAAAGTGTCAACGTCTTGACATAGATCGTGGGCGGAGGTTTTGCTTGTTAGCGTGTGGAAGTAATGGGGAGGAGAGCTTCCTTCCCAGGCTTGCTCTTCTGGAAGAAGTGACCTTCATACAGAGCTTCAACGAGGGGGATCAGAAGGATTTTTACCTGGAGACTCACCTCTCGACCTTGTCTCTTGATTATCCCAGATCCACTCTGGAAATCGCTTCAGACCAGTCTCTCTCTTAGATCAGTATATACACGTCTCTATGTATTCAAGTATATCTTTCAGTGAATTTGCAGAAGCTATTTATAGGTGAAGCTTAGCTCTTTGACTTCGTGGTCCCCACTTTATGGTTATGGTAGTTCTTGAAATGGCGGAGAGAATATTCCTTCCGTTACGCAATCAACCTGTCAGAAATGCACAACCGAAAGCTGTACATTTGCCAGAATCCTCCGCAAATGCGTTGCTCTTTACATCCTCGATCGATCGCCGCATGCGGTGTTATTTTTTATTACCGCATGCGGTTGAAATTGCGTTGATCGCTAAGCCCTTGATCGATTGTCGCATGCGCCGTCATTGCGTTGATCATCTCTTCATTCCTGAATGATGGGCGCAATGCGACGTAGATGCGTTGTTTCTTTTTATCTTTGAGCCATTAACGCATGCGGTGATTGATTTCCTGCAAAACAGAAATTAAAATACTCTATTCTACCATCACAATGGTGTTAGTGGTGTATCGACGACATTTTATAATTCTCACATTTCTTAGCCAATTTCTATACTATCGACGCAACTTTTCTTTCTTTTTACCGCAATATCTAAATAAAACAGTATAAATAACTTGTATTTCTACAAATTATCACCTCCCTTCAGAAAGTGTTTGCATGGGTCAATACAAAGGGGAACTAGCAAACTATTCATAGTAGATGGGAGAAGGATGTGTGTCAACGTATCCTATGGTCTCCTTCAATAGGTTGCACTGTGAGATTCCTATGATCTTTCTGCGTGTCATCTTAAAGCAATCACCCATTCGAAGGGTCTGATCATAGGATTCGGAACAACGCAAACTCCAGTAGTTGATAGTGTTTCTTAGGTTAATCTTCAACAGTTGCCTTTCCTTATGCTAGCCTGTTGAAACGTACCTCTGGGATCCAAAAATGGTAAGGTCACACTTATGGGTTGAATTAAGCTCGTTAATGAATCCTTGGTCAAAAAAAGGTAGCTAAGAATTATAGGAATAAAGTTTATTCTAGTACTAGTAATTAGTTGAGATTGCCTTAATTCAGAAGAGGGGGTAGTTGATTACGGTTCTTTGGTTGCTTGTATTTTGCTGAATTGATTAGATACTTGCATTTTGTGTGATGAGTTAACTTATTTATAAATATAGCAAAATGTCACTGTACATCAGCGATAGACTGCGATAGACATCTATCCCGGTCTATCGACATCTATCACTATCAGTGGCATTGCGGTCTATCGTGGTCTATCATTGATAGATAATGACATTTTGCTATATTTGAAAATATTTTTAGTAGTTTTACCATTTAAAACTACCCTATAAATTTCATTATATTTTACACACTTCTCCTTAAAATTGTTTTTCAGCAAAAGTCAAAAGTTAACATTTATAATCCCCAAATAAGATTGTCATTACTCATTACCATCACAATGCATCCATCAGGCTACCACTACTAGTCAAAAGCAATAATTTTCTGAATTACGGATTTACCTATAATAATCCTAGAGAATCACAGGCTACAAAAGTAATCGAACATTGAGTAACAGACAAAGGGTTGAGGCTGACGTAGAGAAGATACGTGTCAATCCAATATCTTAGCCTTTTATCAAGGAGATGTTCGCTTATTTACCAGGCCAATCCATGATGGTTTCTTCAAATATTATTATGAAATAAATAGCTACACAAATCCGTGGGGTTTGGTTAAGGAGGATATCTTCCTTTAGTTCTTGTTTTTCATGATTAATAAAATCTTTTCTTATTTAAAAAGTAAAATACAAAATAAGCATCCATGATTCTAGACAAGATTCAAGAATCAAAAAGCATGCACATTCAAGTTTACTGTGAACTATAACTTCAAATGATACTCGGTAGTTGGTACATCGTACATGCATGTCCAAAAGAGAAGTCGTAGATTAACTTTTTGAACATGAAAATATAAGGGAAAAGGCCACAGCATTTGGAAATTAGTCCAGGGTTGATCAACTTACTGTCCAACCAATATTTTACTGATAGCATTTCCAACAGCAATTTGATGATAATCTGCGAAACATATGCAAGGAAACTAGACTACTGAATTAAGAAAAAATAAAAGCTCTAGAAGAGACCTGTGCGGCCTCTTTATCAAAATAGCGACCACTGCCTCCTAAAACCAACAGCCCATTTTTGTAATCCCCTGGTGGCAAGGAATTGAACAATGCCTGCAGACACAAAATGCTAATGTAACACAAGCTTCAAAACTCATGCTGAGATCACATAAATTATTAACATTGCCCATAGAAGGCAAACATCCAAACCTGGATCCAATTGGCAAGGTAATTCTCCTGCTCAAATACTTTCGTAAATTAACAAAAAGTGAGTTGTGAAGGCATCGACACCACCAAAAACCCAAGAAAAATGACAAAGGATGGGGATAAATTTAATAAGCACTTTTTTTAAACAGAAACGAGTCTCTTCATTGAATTAATGAATTGAGACTAATGCTCAAAGTACGAGATCGATACAAAGAGCAGTAAAAGATTGGATCAAGAGGTGTGCCAGGACATCTCAACTAGGTTGACACCCCCTTAGTACCCTCATCATCTCCTTACACAGAAATCAAACATAGTTCGTTGTTAACCAAAATACTCGAATACAAAAACAAAAGATAATCCCAAAATTACAACAGAACAAACCTGTGCAAGGACCAACTGAAAACAATTCAAAAATCAAAGAAAGGACTAACTAAAGATAAAGACTAATAATATTGACCATGAGAGACTAACTACAATTCAACCTGAAATACATTAACGAACTAATAATATTGACCATGAGAGACTAACTACAATTCGATACAAAGAGCATGAAAGGACTAACTACAATTCAACCTCAAGGCTGCTGAGTTTATAAACTTAATAAGCACTTCAAGGCTGAATTTTGAAAACAAGAACAGCAATGGCTCATTTGACCAAAAGTCATTTTCGCAACGTTGAACAACCACACCAGATGCCACAAGTTCATCCACATTATCAATACATTAACGAACTAGCTTCATAATAGGAACTTCTGATGCTCATACACAAATACATTATATAGAATTTCATTCTTCCCTCCTTCAGTTTCTTCTTCTTTTATAAAAATAAAATAATCACTAATTACTCGAAAATCGAAATCAAATACGAATATCCCAAAAAATAGTAGAACAATTTAAATGAAAAGAAATAGAGAGAGAAAAAACACCTTCTTCTGGAGACCACTGGTTCCAGTTTTCTATCCTTCAATCGGCTTTGTCGGAATCAAATCAATCTGAAAATCCAATATACACATCATGTAATCGACATAAACAATAATAGGAAACACAAACACAGTACACAATCGAAGAACCAAAAGAAATTCTTCTCATCTAGCAACCACAAATTAGAATGATAACAATCCAAATCACATAATACAGTAATAAAACAAAGAATAAGCACAAATTCAGAAAGAGATGAACAAAGAAAGTGAATGGAGCCTTGGAAGAGGAGCGGCGGCACAGTTACCTTGATACCTTGAGATAGATAGAATCATTAAACAATAAAATCCATGGATAAATATGTATGTCATAATTTTTAAATCTATAAACCAGAAAGATAGAAATGTAATTAAATACACCTTCAATACCTTGATGTCACTGCCTGTCATACACCTTTTATCACTAAAAAAGAATGGTCATCCATCGTTCATCCTTCTTCCTTCTATCCCCACGACGCAAAGCTGAACAATGAATGCAAATTTTATGATTTAAGAGATATTGAAAAGTGTTCAAATTGAAGTCGTCATTAATTGTAAGTAGCATCAAGACCGTGTATTCTGTTAGCCAAAATATTATTTGCAGTGACAAAACTGACTTCTCTTTTGTATGCAATACTCCTCCCATTGCATTAACTAACTTCCCTGGCTCACTCTCTCAACCTACTGATAGTTTGAAGTTAATTTCCACAGAAAGGCCTTCCTGCAGTTAAAAAGTTCCACATAGTGACCTTTCTCGAATGAAATGTTTTGAGTTTTGCAACAGAATGAACCTCTATCAATAGTTCCCAAAACTATAGGACAAAACTTAAGATGTACAAAGGCCAGACCAAAGAATCCAAAATATTATGTCAACCCAATTCAAGAAACAAGGGTTTTGGGGATTTTGATAATATTACCTTCGAGGCAATAAATACCCTGTGGACAGCCAAGCCCTAGCCCTCCAGAAGATCATATATTTCTTCGTTACTGATCTTCAGCACCGCAACTTATACAAGCATCCCGATGTTCAGCCGCTCGCCACCACCTGCTCCGACGATAGTGGCGACTTCACTTTCTTCGTCGCCTAAAATGTCCTTCAGCGACCGATACACAATCCCCGATGATTCTCACAGCCAAACATCGTGTCTCTTGCTGGCACCGGAGGGGCCGTACGTCATAATCGTACATTTCTCACCCAACTCAACACATCCTCGCTTCGACGCGCAAAATTTCATGAATACTGAAATCCATGTACTCGAAATCGATACGAACCAGAACGTTCTGACCATCGGGATTAATCTGCAGAATCGAAATCGGTTTATCTTTCCAGTCTGGATAGTCTTGGATCCTGCCGATTCCTTCAACCGGATGCACCGATTGGGAGTTTTTAACGGCAGAATTGGGGAAAGGAGATGAATGTGCCCGTAAATGAAGACCATACCGAAACTCTGTTCTCTTTCTTCTCTCTCTACATTGCCGTTGCGCTTTATCATACACACAAGAGATTTATCAATTCTCACTGTTACAAACATAAATTTGTTAGAGAGAGAGTCTGAACCAAAGAAGAGGCAAAACAGTCAGCTATCATCGACTTACTGTCGGGATCCTCCGCCAGAACGTCCTCGACCTAAGAGGATCGGTTGCATGTCCAGCATTATTCATCTTCTCTCCAAGTACCAAAACTGCCACAAGAAATCCCTCACATTTGGTTCGTTCAATTACTCTAATTCTCTTTCACTTTCCTTTCAATCCATTTTTTCCACTACTTTCTTCAGCCATTCAAGTCGATCGAAAACAGTATCAAAGCTAAGTCTCGATCGCCGGTATATCTCCGGCTACCCCGCTGCCAGAGACAACGAACGTCACGAAATGACGATAAAGAAGGAAGAAGATCCAAGGTTGATTTCGACCGGAGAAAAGGGTTGGGGTTTGAACCCTTTTTTTTTTCAAACGTCAAATTGGTCCTTTTCACGCCTACGACCTACCATTTAAAAACGTTTTTTTTTTTCCTTTTTCTCTTTTTTCTTCTAATTCATTCAAATAATTAACCTTCAAATCATTTAAAAAAATAAATGCAACGGTAAAATTAGAAGAGACCTCCTAGCTGGGCTAGTCACTCCTACCCGGCCGCAAAACCGGACTAGATGGTGGCACGTGTCAAATCCTTTTCATTCTTACTGACAAATGATAAGAATAACCTCTAAAAAAAAAAGTGATGATAGGTATGAAATTATGCATTCAAACTTATAATACCATAAGAATAAGAAAAGAATATAAGACCCGCCTCGTTAGTTTGGAAGGCTAAATATAAAATTTGGTCTCTAAAAGTTTTAGAAGTGTTAAAATTAGACCCTCAAATTAATAATAGTAGTAGAAATTCGAATTCTAAATGATAAAATTGACCCCTCAAACTTATACATTTGTTACAATTTCTACTATTATGTAAGTTTGATGATCTAATTTTAGCACTTGTATAAGAGATCAATTTTTACAATTAAAAGTTTGAAGGTACAATTGCAACTACCATAATAATTTAGAGGTGGTTTTTTTTAAATACCCATTAGAATATTATGGTTTCTCTTTTTACTCCATCACAGTTACAATTTGATGTAACTTATGTGTTGATTTTTTATTTGGGTCGTAATTTTCGTTGTATGCAAGGGGAACCTCTCACTAGTTTTTGGAATTCGACATTAGGAAGTGTTTTTTACAGATCTTGTCAAGACAAGAAAGGACTGAGCTCTTGTAGATGCTGGCTATGGTCAAAATGCACAGCTTTCTTTATTGTAATAGACAAGGCTACAAACAAGCGCCTCCAAAGCTATATCAAAGTTGTAATAAAAGAAACAAAAAAGAACAAGAATCAAACTAGAGAACTGAAGCTTCCCAAGACCAGTTACGGTAAGGTGCACTAGGCACGAATCTAGCCAGATGCCTTACCAGGTAGTTCGAGTGCCTAGCTACTAAAGTTGCGAGATTGAAAGGTCCAAATGACTAAGCTTCACCCAATATGCAACTTGGTTTTCCACCCGAACAATCCTAACGTACAAAAAAGAAAGAAGAAAGATAAATAAGCTGGGTCACCCTTGGCCCTGATTATAAAGCTCATTGTGTGGTGAAAGGTAGGGAGAATAGAAGACAACCAATCCTGGAAACAAGACTCTCAACAGGCCCACATTCCTTAAATAGAAGAAGAAGGTTGAGCACCAGACCAATCAAAAGCAACTCGAGTAAGAGAGTGAGCAAAAAAATTACAAAAATGAGAATGATAACAAAAGAAATAACACCCACATGCCATGTAATCTCAACCTTAGCATCAACAACATTTTTTGTTTCTAAAAGATCTGTTGACGACTCATTGAGTGCACGAATGATCTTGACTGAATCAGATTCAACAGTGAGGGGTTGCTTCATAAATCCTGCCATTTAGGAAAAACATAATAATCTCACTTTGATGATCTCACCTTCAAATGCTTTGATTGGCCAACCCTAATTAAAACGCTTAAACCCGGTGCAGATAGGAGAACTCTAAAAGTCATGAATCACCCACTCCAAACCACCAAAATTATTTTCACTGCACCATGAGGCATTAACATTAAGCTTTCAGCAACCATCGGGAGGGGAACCAACAATCCTGACTCACACAACTCTCAAATCTCACTGGCACAGATAAATTAGTATTGACTTCCTCCAATATCAATTTTGTAACATTCTTAAATCAACTTTATTTCATCAACAAATTCTCGAGTAATTTTGTATTCATATAATAGGATCTAATATCACATTAATCAATATGAAAGAAAACTAAAAGAAGCTTTAGCATAATTCAAAATTACTAGGAGATTGAGGTTCTTGATCATAGATATTTTTATATAACACCTGCATCAAAGATTCAATTTGTTAGTGTTCAATTTAAATTTAAACGAGCTATGTGTTCGTCACCTGTGGAAAGACAGAGTCAGATCGTCCAATCACGAGTGAAAGATTTTGTCCGTACGTTGAAAGCTTCTATACGATTACATGTGTATCTAGTGCAGTGGCTTGCAAACAGACAAAGCAACCAAGGCTTTAAACACTCGCTTTGCTTTATTTACGTCTTCCTCTCCCACTTGGTGGTTAGAGTTAATTGAATATCTAAAGAAACTAACCAGGCCTATATAAATTGACATTAGTTAGCCAATATCGAACTCAAAAACAAAAAAAATTAATAGATAAACAAAACATTAGTTGGTCAAATTGCTCGCACTTTACAAATTGTATTTTAATCAACCAATCGACATTAATTTTTATATGCATTTTTGTAGTAATAATAAGATCACTTGCACGTTGCACCTAATTTTTAATAAATAATTCTCAACCAATTACCTTTTTAAATCATATGATTTTTGTAACTTTTCCATGAACAGCTCTACAGCCACCCTTTCACAAAAAATTATTAAACATTCATTCTACAATTGAACCTTCACTAATTACAAGTCCATGGGCTGGAATTAAAGACGTTAATGATGCTAATTACAAGTCAAGGAGGTCACCAATTGAAGACGTTAATGACGCTGAAGCAAAGATACATGAAATCAAAGAGAAAAGTCCATGGCTCGCATGCAATGATCTTTTCTTTTCTTTTTTTAATTTTTTTTTAAAAGAAAGTGTAGAAAACTAGAATGAAGAGAGACTGATGTTGTAATTACAAGAGAAAATTAGGACATGAGGAAGCAAACAAAGAGAGAACACACCAAAAAGGGACAAACCCTTAAATTTCATATTGAAGTAATGATTCAAACCCTTCACTTTCATATATAGGCTAGGCTTAGTTAGGAATTGTTGTAGCTTTTAAAATACCTGTTGTCAATTGTGCTTTCAAAAAAATCATGTTTGGTAAATTCCAAAAACAAAAAAAAAAAACAGGTCATGGTGTTTGGTAAGTTGATACAAAATTGTTGTAGGTTAGTTATAGTGACCAAAATAGACATTATTTAAATTTATAGGTTCATATATAGTACATAAATTTCCATTACCTAATTGTTCAATATTTTTCTAGTTTAAATTACAAATAATATTTTTTTTTCTTATTATTTTAAATTATATGGGAGAGAAGGCAAAGAAAAAGAGTGAAATAGTGAGAGAGCCGAAAGAATAGGGAGCGAAATAATACAAGTAGAAAGATAATAAAAAAGAGTTTGGTTCCATTTTTATATTAAGATCTTTCTAAATGAAGATTTCTTTTAAATTTTATTTTTATTCATATACTGTCTGGAAACTTGTAATCCTTATTTTTCTCTCTATTTACTCCTCAAAAGAGATGCTTTCTTTCTTTAATGTCTTTATTTAAAATTTCTATGGTAAAGAAGAGTGGTAAAGAAGATAATGAGGTTTAAACAAAGAAAAAATAGACAATTTGAAGATAATGAGGTCCAACTCAAAAAAAAAAAAATAGAAAACTTAACCAACAGAAAAAATAATAAAATAAAATCATAGGAGGAAGCTTGATGTTTGTGCTTGGAACATGTAGTTTAGCAATTCTAGAATTGTACAAAAGATATGTAACTGCAGAAGGACTTGCATGAAAAAAAAAAAAAGGAAAATAATGGAAAGAAATTGTTTTTGATTGTTCAGGAATCTAGAATCAAAAGCTACAGTTGAGGAGATTTGAAAATCAAAGAACTTTGAAATTGATTTTGTATAAATTAAAAAAAATTTTAAAAAAAAGTTTCCAAACACTTTGAATCAATTATTCAAAATCACTTTTTCCTACTTTCACCACAATTCTAAACGAAGCCTTAGTCCCTTAAGAGTTTAAACTTTGTATTGATTCAATCACTACTAAGAAAAATCCTATCAAGGTAGAGTATCATCAATTTTTAATATGTTCTTTTTAAATGAAACGAAAATTTTCATTTAAAACACATTTGGTCTCCATGCAATTAATCAAATTGCATACAGATAAAGGCCTCCACCAACATCGGATGAAAACGTAACCTTAGCAAAAAGAAAAGGCTTAAAACAAATCCCAACCAAAAACATCTCGAGACTCTAGTCGAAAAAGGACAACCATGGTAAATGTTTAGAACTCGGCTATGCTCCACAAAACTTGCCACTTCAGGCCTAAGACATATAGGATGTTTTTTTGCAAGACGTGGAAGGTATTAATAGTTCCCAAAGAACCAACCAAGTATATAAATGAACTTTCTATGGGATTTTTAGTTTCCACCAAGAAGTGAGAATGTAAGAATAGCAAAACAAATAAATAGGTATTTCACAAGAGGACTGAGGACCCATACGACTCAAAGTGAACTTTAATATAAACAAGAAAAGAATAAAAATGTACAAAAGAAAATTGACTACTTTGAAAGTAAACAAGAAACTGAACGAAAAAAATAACAAAATGAACCAATCACAAAGATTACAACGTGTACTTACAGAAATGGTGTTTCCATATATTTTGTCTGTAATTGATTCAGGTGCAAGTTGCCCATTACTATAAGTAAACTGAAAAGTCAAATGCATTCAAGTCAGATAAACATAGATACATCATTATTGTAATTATCATGGATTATAAGATAAAAGGTCATAATTTTCAACTAACATTTTGCAATAAAAACATTATGCTTCATCAAAAGGTTGCATTTTTACCAATAATTTCATGTAATTAACTATAAAGGTTGCATTTTCAACTAACATTTTGCAATAAAAAAAATCACCTTAGTACCCCAATCGTATTCAGGTCCACCTAGATTGTGTGACTTGCACTCATGAAAAATCCTCCATTGGCTTGTGTAGAACAAAAAAAGATTATGCAAAAGGCAAAGGAGCATGAGTATAAAATACAAAAAGTTAAAGTGAATTTTTATCTCCACTTGATATATTTAGTCAATTCCAATTCTGATTTGTCACCTACTAACTTAGGACTTTAATTTGAGATTCTATTTTGGAGACGAAAATACCCACGAATTAAAATGTCATCTCCTTTTCTTTGTCCATGCCCTATAGAATCATAAAGCACAATCCTAAACAGCTAATCAATCAAAGAATCGATTAAAAGATAAATAAAATAAGTCAAAAAATAAAGATCAGTTAGTTTCAAGAAATCAAGGAACAGAAAAGTCATAAACTCAAGTGTGACATAATATTTGACAAAGACTAATTCAAATATTTTTTAAAACAATGATAAAGAGCTGGATTTTAAGATAGAAAAATATTCTAAGCAAGATTTAGAGTTAATATGTGATTAAATCACTCAAATTTAATAGGCTGAAGGTAAAAGATCACTACAACTTTTTCATACCTTTTAGTGTGTTCTTCTACTCCAAAACTTGAATTGGGGATAAAGATGAAGTAATTCAACCTAGCAAAAAATTACATGATTAACTAACCAAATACAACTGTCGTAACAATTTTTTATATTGTTTAAACTAACACCCACACTAATGATACACGCACGCAACACTAATGACCAAGTTACTTAACTAATATTTCAATATTTTATCTTTAATGACATTTAGCTATAAACTAAATAATAATACATGAAGTATCAAATTTTAACAAAGGGCAAACAAAAAGAGAGAGCGAAATAGAAGAAAGGAGTATCAATGGAAATGAGATGAAGAAAATAGAAAAACAAAAAGATATTGAGATAAAATAATATGAATGGAGAAAATTAAACAAGAGATGGAGAAGATAGAAGAAGAAACATATATAAATAAGAAAGAAAAAGAAGAAAGAAAGACAAGAAGAGAGAAATCAAGTGAAATACCATAAGATGGAGAGAGAGAGAGAACTAGCCCTTCGTTTCCCCAACAAAGAAGTCATCTTTGACGATTTCCCATTCCTTCTTTGTCAAGCCGCTTCTCTTCGCCATTCGAAGTACTACCTCTACCTTCCCTTTCGAGAACATACCCAGGCGCCCTCTTTTTCCAATAATTAAAAGTAATACCATAAAGCTTCGTCTGTGATTTTGCCGACCGGCCCTTTACAAGACAATACTGAGCAAAAATATACACCAACAAAATAGACATTACAATGAACTTAACACATTCCTAATAATTCATGTAAGAATGGAAACTACAAAGAAGTTAGATATCTCACTTCCAACTATGGAATTTGACCCGAGACTTAATTAAAATATCTTATCCAAATTCTGAAAAATAGGTTCGATTTTCATCAATTTGGTTGTGTAAGATACCTATATCCAGATCACCTGCTCCATTCTTCTTTTAGATTTGAACTTGCATAATCAATGGTAGGATTCTGATCTGACCTCCTCACATGACAAATGGAGCGGCGTGAATTATAATATAAGACTGGGAAGGAGATTAAAGGAAACGACATTTACTCTAGAAAGAGATCATATTACCATCTAGTTCCACCATTGTCTTATTGATCACGGGCTTGAACTTACTTGCCAAACGAATTCTACCTTTAGAAAGAGATCATCAAATGATAAATATTAAACTAGACTTCATGAAAATGTTCTATCAATCCAAAGCCTTTCCAAATTGTTAAGAGAAAAGAAAGACAAAATACATGATGATACTCCACTTTTGTCCTTATTTTTTTGATCTTACATGCACCTTGACTAGTCTTTATAGTATTGTGTTAGTAACTAGTAAGATACTTAGATACTCAAAAAAAAGAAAAAAAATAAACTTTAAGTTTCATCAGCTAGAAAACTGTTGTCTTTTTAATATAGATTGGGGAGTTTTTTTTCATCTTTCATTTTCTTTTCTTTTAGTGAACTCCATTGTTCTCATTTTGGCTAGATTATTGATACTCTGTTTGTCATTTCCCTTCTTATTCCCCATAAAAAATATTCTAGAAAAAAATTTATTTGCTATTCAAGAAAACATGAGAAAAGGAATGCACGTTTTCATGAAGAAATCATACCGTGTCTCCTCTCCACGTCCATTAACGAAGTCAATGCAGTTCCGCCAGCCTTCCAATCTTCAACTGGAGCAACCAAATTTCCTACATGGTATGCATAACTAACTTATAGGTAATAGAAACGAAGAAAAAATCTATGGAAGAAACTGATAACAAGAAAAAGAATGAAAGGTTAAAAGGTTAGAGACTGAATGATCAGAAGGTACAGGCAGTGGGACAGATAGACCGATGATATTGGTCCAGTTTTTTCACTCTGGAGGAGAGCTCCAACAGTGTAACCCAAAACATAGCAATAAGTTGAATCAAAGTTCGTGGGTAAACCACACATCCCTTCGTACCTGTAAGTCAAAAGAAGAAATAAATAGAGATAACACATAGAGTACTAACCAGTAAAGTACAATTTTTTTCGTATCATCTCGTGGCCATTCGCTCGTACCATTCATAAGTTTACATTTGAAAGTTAATTAGCTGTAAGCCTAACCCATCACTTGATTGGCCATATTCTTTACAAGTTCATAATGGAAGTCTAGATAGTTGGTACCCCTAATTATCAAATATGAATTTAAAAATTCTTAATGCATTTACGAACATGCATGTTTTTTAGATCTCAATTGATTTTCCTACTACCCAAGTGCTAAATATAATATGTGCTATCACTAAATTATTAAACAGGAGCGTTTAAGTAAAACAGCAAAAGTTCAAACACGAATAGAATAAGTACCCTAAGAAATGTGACTGCCCCTTGAATTGGCCGCCCATTACATGCACCTTCTTGCCTTCTCTTTTCCAACTCAGTTTCATGGAAAGACATGTATAAAACAAAAAGAAAAAATAATTACTTGAACATTGCCGTGTGGATCTCTTTCGAGCCACAATTGTTCTTGGATTGCTTATGGGAAAAATTAAAAAAGGTGGTGAGATTGAGTAGTAAGTTTCTTTTTCCATAACTTATCCTCATCTATAATATCATGGGCAAGAATTTCATTGAGTTCCGAAATAAGCTGCTGCACCTATAGAAAGCGGGTTATAAATGATATCAGCTCAAGAGTGACATATTGATCCCAAAAATCTTGGGTTTAGTGGATAGTGGGCATACACCCAAAAGACATAAGCACAATTAGTTACAATAACAAGAGAAATACCTCCAGAATGAAGTCAATCAAACCCTCGGGAACAAGTACAACACCATAATTAATAACCAAGTTCAGAACATTTACTAATTACATGGACAATGAAGTCTGTAACGTTTTTCAAGGTAAGCTTAGCCACAACCTGCAAAACACATTGTAAATTCGATGTACCCTATAAACTAAAGCTCTATTAATAAATGAGTCAACATTCAAAACACATTAATTTTTGTCTAGAAATTTTTTCGCCTACATATATTCAAAACCAATAAATCTCCATTAATCAACTACAACTAGATGGTAGAGAACAAATTTTTCAAAGCTGACAAAAAAGGCATCCGATATCACTTAGGCAATTAAATATGATATGTGATGTCAATACTTAGTTCCATTGCACCATATTAAAAGTTTCAACCTAATTCCACAAATCCTTTGTTTATCACAAATTTTCATCTTTACCCTTAAGTTTTGTTTGATATTTACCATTCCATGTAAAAATGCAAGAAGATGAAATTCTAAAACAGGATATATTAACTGACTCAACAATTTCAATTTTCATGGTTACATGAGAGTATCTATTGCAGAGATTATTAGTTATTACTGAGACAAAATCTAATTCTCAAAGAGAATAAACAACCCTAGGGCTGCATATGGAGGTAAATGCCCTTCTTGACAAAGATTTCTATCTGGTAAAGCATGTGGAGATAAATGTCCTCCTTGACAAAGATTTCTATCTTAAGTAGTTTAAATAAAGCAGCTACCTTTTCTCCAATAATAGTAATATTTGGATGAGTTGGCAAAGCACACTTCAGTGTGATGTGAGAAGCAACACGACCCATAAGCTGTCCAACTGTGGATATATGTACACTTGCCATATGATAATAAACTTGAAACTTGAGTGAGAAAGAAAAACGTATTAACATCACAACATCACAACAATGAAAAAGTACAATCTCACATTAGGTAGATCAAATACAGAAGGTTAATAAAATTGAACAGAGAGAACTTGAAATATATGAACAGAGAGAACTTGAAATATATGAATATTATTTATTTATTTATAAATATATATTTTTAAAAAAGTGGACATATATGAACTTGAAATATGGTAATATCAATAATTCAGTTATTCTGAAAACGTCAGCACATCAGAACTATTTTTAGTTTCAATTTCATTAAGCAAAATTCTTATAGTGGTAATATTTTCCTATAGATCGAGCATTAACCATCACATTATCAATCATTTCTGAATATATCTGCATAAACATCAGCAGAGCCTATTAAGAGTCTCATCTCATGAATGCGACATTCCATTTTTTCCTTGAATTCTTGAATAAACTATTTCAACTTTGCAACAGTCACCAAAGTTGAGTCCAAACGAAATATGAATTCTAAAGTAGTTACGAAGAGAAATGAGCACCTTGCATGTTTCAAATCCAAAACTTGTGGAGATTTCTTTGCATTTGAGATCACCATAAATAGTTTTTGGGCAACCAATCACTCGGGTTTTCAAATTCTTACTCCTAATTTGAAAACAACAAAAATAAGGGGAAAATAAATAACAGAGTCTTTGCACACAAAAAAAAGTGTACCATAGAGTAGTTAATTACTTAACCTTATATTTTTGCAATAAAGATAACATATAATAGCTTATCCATATATGACCATGAGAACGAGAAAGAGAGAGCAAAAATGAGGGAGGCAATAAACAAATTTCATAGTTCTGAAAAATACCTAAAGTTTTCAGTGAGGAGACCTATTTATGTTGGAATCATCTCCACCATTTACAACAAGGCCATCTAAATCAAGTTTCTGAGTAGTTTCTTCAGCTTGCTTAAACCAAAAATAGAACCGAACTGTAAATTAATGCCTTGGCTACAACTAAGATGTCTCAAAATGAAAATGGAAGAAAGAGTTTCACCTAATCTGGAGTTTCAATCTTATCCTTCCCACTGCATATCATATCAAAACCACCCTGATAAAAGAAAAATGCATTTAAATCGAGAATTGCATTCAAATGGCAATCACTTCGCATCAAGACTGCACATATTCACACTAACAATTCTAACAAGTGAAAGCTAGAAATCCCTTCATGAAAATTAACCTTATTGCGATATGGGTAGATAAATTATGCAGTCAGTTCTACATATTTACATTTCATGATCCCTACAGGACCACCCTTGAAACCATACAACGTGCTTCCTTTTGCATGAACCTGTAGGTAATCTTCACCAAAATCGTAGAAGCTGTTAATTAGCCACGACTTGAATAGAGAAACGAACATTTATTCTTGATTTATAAATGTGGACACAATGAGATCCCTTACCAAATAGTCCAGAAATCACATTATGCTCTCTTGGTGCTTGGCCACCAAACTAGACAACTTCGATCTTCAATTTCTTATTCATCTGCACCGAATTGGAATCACTTGGCACCAACATTACCGATGGTTGGCCAAAAAGACCAGGAAACAACTTCATAATCTCATCTACACGCGTATATAACACACAACTCAAACACTCTAAATCCTTAAGAAGTAGCAACTGGCCTCAAACGCATTCGGTAAAACTCAAGTTCCAAAGAAAAACGAGATTTACAATCATCAGCAAAACATAGTAAAAGAACATACAAAACTCAATGCATGTCATTACACTTCCTTCGAGACATCAATCAACTCTGTTACCAAATAGAGTACAAAACAAAACACGTTATGAAGGCTAGAAACTCCAAAAACAGAAGAGAAAGTAAATGATCTATGGATAATATCACCTGGATTGCCGACGGCGGAGCTAGGAGGACCATTGAGGATTTTGAAGGGGTTTTTGAGAACAGAGGGAAAAGGGAGAGGTTGATCGATACGGTGGGCTTGGACTTCGCTATACACAGTAGGAAAGAGCTTGTGGATGAAATGGATCACACTCTAAGAAGGGATTTTGGTTCTCCCACTTGCTCCACTATGCATAAGCTCCATATGAGTCCCTGACGTGAGGATTTGGCCAGCAAGAGACTAGAATTTTTATGACTAAAACAATGAGAGAGAGGGGGTTTCAATGCGAGGGAGAGATGGATTTGAATAGATTGCAAAGAAGAAAAGGGAATCTTCAACTGTTACCTTAAAGATAAATCAAATTTCGTACATGCCAAGAGCGGGAGACTGAAAATTCATTTTCGCCCTTTCCCTTTAACCTTTTAATAGCTTTTTTGAATAAATGATATGCTTCAATACTATAAAAAGTAACATTTGGTGTAGTGAGAATGACTAAATCTTTAAGACGCAAAAAGTCTAACTTAATACGTTAATACTAATAGTCCAATCCAACATCATTTCAAAAGATAATCTAAACTCTATTTTATGATCAGTCTAAAAAGTTTTTTTTTCTCTTTTAAACCGTTCAAACGGTCCAAATAGATCAAAAACTCCAAACAATCCAAATATTATTTTATGACCAATCAAAAGAGTCCAAATATTTTCTTTAAAAAAAAAAAACCAACTACAACCCAAATCTTCAGTCTAACTTATAATATTAAACTACAAAAGAAAAAAATATTTAAATCATATACAAAACAAACTTCACATACTAGATCTCCCAAATTTTCAACCAAAATAGATCAAAACTTTAATTTTTTATGCACTAATTTAAATAAAATACTAGATCTATGAAGCACAATCTCATATATTGAAATAAAAACATTACCTATGATTAACAGCGACAGGAAGAACGGTGCACGATAATAGGCGGGAAATAGCGGTTGTGAGAGAGAGGCAGAAAGAAAGGAAGGTTTGAGATAGGGAAGAAAGTGAAGGGAAAAGATCGCGGATGGCTTTTGGGACCTGACCAGACCTATATGCATGAAGAAGAATATATATCTCTGGTCATATTCTTGTGTAACTTATATTGTCCCCTTCATAGTGGTTCCTCGGTCCTGCTAGCCATTTTCTTGCTTGAACTGTACACATTCAAAGAGGGGACAAGCTAAACAAGCAAGCCATCAAAGTTTATAAAGTCAAAAGTTCGGAAGAACTTTTAGGTTTCCTTGTGACTAACTTAGCACACTTCTAGTGGTAGCCATTGGGCTAAATCTCCAAAAAGAGCCACTCAGTCGGGTGTCGGGTACACGATTTAGGAGAGTCGTGGACCCAGTCTATGATTACCTTTTCAACGTTGCATACGTAATAAAAGATAAAAATACACCATGTTATTGTAAAATCGGAGTGCATAACGAAACACGGATGTGGAAAAATTATAATATAATAATAAATACATATAATATACAATATAAATAAATGACAAAAGAATATAAAATAAAAAATTGAAATTATAAAAATGTCTCCACTAATTTTCCAATTTTTTTGGATTTCTCATCAATCTTCACCACCTAACAAAATCCATAAAATGACCATTATTTGTAGGAGAATTGGCAAGTAGGAGGTAGAATTAGTTAGACACTAAGGATGTGTACTCATAAGACATATAGACTACACGTTCGAAGATACATGGGGTAGTAGGAGAATGTCATTTGGTCTTTTAGGACACGAAGCTTTGGCACTAACGGGTATCTATTATTATTATAATATTTATAATACTCCCCCTTTGATGCCCATTATAAATATAAAATATGGCTCATTAAAGTCTTACTAGGAATAAATCTCATGAGAAAAAATTCTAGTGAAGGAAAAAATAATACATATGTCATATAATTTATACTTTTAAAAGAATATTTGCTTCACCAAAATGAAACATCACTTAAGATCTCTAAGTCACTGTGAAACCCAAATTTCAATTTCCCTACTTAAGCATGTAATTAAGTGAATTACTAAGTATAAGTTAAATCCTATGTTGAAGAAAAGGAAAATTCTAAATGTTTGAAGAGATCTTCTTTTAGTAGTTTTGAGTTGAGCCTTAACTAGTAAAATTTGGCTAAGTGTGAAGTGAAAAAGAAACCATGCATTTGGTGTCAAGAAACATTAACGCACAAGGCTCTAATGAGGCTAGGTTTATAGAGGTTATAAGGAATTAAGCATTGAGGCCAAGGACAACCATGCATTGAGCTTGTAAGGTATGGACGCATGTTGGCCAAAGTGTTGGCAAAGAGGCACTGCCCAAAGGTTGCTCATGCGTTGGGATGATAAGATGTTGCGTGGGTGAGAGCGAGAGAGCTAAAAAATGAGCCCAAGGCGTTAGGCATTGAGGCTTGACAAGCGTGCTGACTAGTATGCACGAACATGGGCACTAGGCGTTGGAGTGTTGCGGGCGGATGATCGTGTAGTTTCATGCGGCGCTAAATAATGCCAAGTCTAAACGATAGCACTACACGATAGGCGATGGTGCTACACGATCAACATAAGTGCTAGATGATAGCACTAGATGATTGCGCTAAATGATGAGCTTGGTCGCTACACAATAAGCGAATTTCTAGACGATGGACACCATGCGATAGACGCAAGCGCTACACAATGGCACTACATAATAAGCGGACGCGCTGGACGATAGGCATGATGCGTTAGACGATAGGCGTCAGCATTACCCGATGAGCGACAGCGAGAGCTTTGATGTTTTGATGTTTCAGATGCATGTTCCAAATTTCTTTTGGGCTGATGTTGTTTCCACAACTTGTTTTTTAATAAATCGCATGCCTTCTTCCATCCTTAAGGGTAAGATACCTTTTCGTACTTTATGCCTCAAGCAACATTTATTTCCCATTCCACCCAAAATATTTGGTTGTACCTGCTTTGTTTGGGATGTTCGACCTCAGCATACTAAGCTGGATCCAAAGTCCTTAAAATGTATTTTTCTTGGTTATTCCTGTGTCCAAAAGGGATATCGGTGTTATTGTCCTAGTCTAAATAAATATTTCGTCTCTCCTGATATCACTTCTTTTAACATACCCCATTTTTTTCATCACCGTCATTCTCTTCGAATAAGAGTCAGGGAGAGCATAAGGAATTAAAGGATGATTTCCTTATCTACATAGTTATTTCTCCCTCCGATCCTCTTCTTGATTCATTTCTACTTGTGGCTACCTCTACTCTTCCACCCATCGTTAAGGTCTATACTCGAGGACAACCTCCTTCAGTTCCATGCCCTGTACCAGAGTTTTCTTCGTCATTGGATCCAGAAACGAGTGATGATCTTCCTATTGCTCTTTGTAAAGGTAAACATACATGTGCTCATCCTATTTCCTTTTTTGTTTCATATAACCATTTGTCGCCTTCCACATGTTCATTCATTGCATCCTTAGAGTCTGTATCCATCTCTAAAACTATTTGTGAGGCAAATCTCATCCTGGTTAGTGTACCACAATGGTGGAGGAGATAACTGCCTTACATGATATTTATACTTGGGATTTAGTTTCTCTCCCTACAGGAAAGAAAGCTATCGGTTGCAAATGAGTGTTTGCAGTTAAAGTGAATCCTGATGGTTCTGTTGCTCGGTTAAAAGCGCGCCTCGTAGCTAAAGGCTACGCACAAACTTATGGCGTTGACTATGCTGATACTTTTTCTCCTGTAACAAAAATGGCATCTATGCAGTTGTTTATTTCATTAGCTTCAATCAATCATTGGCCTTTACATAAGCTTGATATTAAAAATGCATTTCTTCATGGTGATCTTCAAGACGCGGTGTATGTGGAGTAACCACCAGGGTTTGTTGCTTAGGGGGAGAATGGAATGGTTGTCGGCTTCGTAAATCCTTGTATGGATTAAAGCAGAGCCCACGAGCTTGGTTTAGAAAATTTAGTCAGGTGATTGAAAGCTTTGGAATGCGGAAGAGCATGTCAGATCATTCAGTCTTCTTTAAGAGATCCGAGGGTGGTGTCATCTTGTTGGTCGTATATGTGGATGATATTGTGATTACTGGTGATGATGCTTTAGGTATCCAGTCTCTAAAGACCTTTCTTCATATTCAATTCCATACAAAAGATTTGAGTATGTTGAAATACTTTTTAGGAATTGAGGTAATAAGAAGCAAGAAAGGAATTCTATTATCACAGAGAAAATATGTACTTGATTTGTTGACTGAAACAAGAAAGCTAAGGTCTAAGCCATGTAGTACCCCAATGATGTCAAACTTACAGCTCACAAAAGATGGAGAATTGCTAAAAGATTCTAAAAGATATAGGAGGTT
>NW_028326794.1:0-11193 GCF_027475165.1 Benincasa hispida
GAGAGAGTCTGGTAGCAATCCCTTGCTGACCGAGATTTTTACACTGGCGATCTCTATTCGGTTCAAAAGATATTCCTACTTCTGCAGGAGTCGGCTCTCTCTCTAATCTTGAAGCTTCTGACGCTCTCCCAAGCTTACCGGAACGATCTGTCGACACAACCTCCTTCTCTCGTGTCTGCCTTAAAATAAAAGAAATTCTAAGAACAAGAATAAACTATGAATAGAACTTGTGAACTCGAAACTTTCAAATTGGTGAACCCCTTTTCTGAAGAATGCCTTTGGTATTTATAGAGCTTCCGAGGGAAAAACGGCTTCTCTTTTATGAATGGACAGATGGGATGGCTTTAATTCCTTGACTAATGTGCCGAATATTTGTCACCGAAAAGCTGAATGTACTTGTTATCGTTAGTGGCTGTCAACTTAATTCGGATTCGACCGTCATCAGCTTTCTGTCCCATCATGATTAATTATCCTTTCACCCTTATGCGACCACCAAGTTACACCAGCTCTATGCGGCAATGCTTCTTGAGCAGATGTTTGCAAACATAAATCACCGCAAGGCCTTGCGGTAATGCTGCGCTCGTCCACTGATTTCTTATGATTGCTCTTTTCGTCTTGCGTCAATGCATATTCTGCATAAAAAATACAAAAATCAACTATTTTTATGCGATGACCGCATGTGACCATAATGTTATGAATTTAATGCTTTTTGGACACAATCTAACATATTTTATCAACGCAAACCAACATTGTTTAAGAACTTAGTACTATGATAACGTGCATTTTTGCCCGTTATCAGCTGTCCAGTTCCAAATGAAAGATTTAGGTGAGGCACAGTATGTTCTTGGGATCCAGATTATTCGGGATCGTAAGAACAAACAGTTAGCCCTATCTCAGGCATCGTACATTAATCAAATGTTGATTAGATACAGGATGCAGGATTCCAAGAGGGGTTTGTTACCCTTCTGGCATGGAATCGTTCTGTCTAATGATCAATGTCTTAAGACACCTCAAGAAGTTGAGGAGATGATATAGATTCCCTATGCTTCTACTATATGAAGCTTGATGTATGCAATGTTGTGTACCAGACTTGACATTTAGTATGCAGTAGAGATTATCAGTCGGTATCAGTCAAATCCAAGATTTGATCACTAGACGGTGGTCAAGACAATCCTCAAGTATCTTCGGAGAACGAGGGACTACATGCTTATGTATGGAGATAAGGATCTGATCCTTATAGGATACACAGAGTCTGACTTTCAGACTGATAGAGATTCTCGCAAATCGACATCGGGGTTAGTGTTTACTCTGAATGGAGGGGTTGTAGTTTAGCGAAGCATCAAGCAAGGATACATCGTGGACTCCACTATGGAAGCCAAATACGTATCGGCTTGTAAAATTGCTAAGAAGGCTGTTTGGTTGAGGATGTTTCTTTCAGATTTGAAAGTTGTTCCAAATCTGGATTTGCCGATCACACTATATTGTGATAACAATGGGGCTATGGCAAATTCAAAGGAACCTCGGAGTCATCATTGGGGTAAGCACATAGAATGGAAATATCACTTGATCAGGGAGATTGTGCATCGCAGTGATGTGATAGTCACGAAGATCGCATCGAAGCATAACGTTGCTGATCCCTTTACAAAGGCCCTCAGGCTAAACTGTTCGAGGGTCACCTGGAGAGTCTTGGTCTGCGGGACATGCAACATCTTGTCTAGGGAAAGTGGGAGATGATACTAGGGTATGCCCTAGTTTATTGTATATTGTACATTTTTTTATTGTATTGTAAATTAGTCTCTCAAGTCATTAGAACAAGTGGGAGATTGTTGGGATTGGTGTCCTAATTCTTCGGGAGTCTCGTTGTTTTGTAAAGATGCACATTATTTAATGAATAAAATAAATGTTATTTAATTCTGGCATTTACTCATATCCAATAAACAAAGCTCCTTGGTTATCTTATGTGAACTTAAGCATGTATATGTGATATACAAGTGGATCATGCCTTAAGTGATAACCTAAATAGGTCTGTAGTATAAGGATTACTATCATATTTTAGATACTTTGGCTCAGATACCTTCACAAATTTGTCCTTCAATATCGAGCTTCTATGATACCTTCTCATATGTCCTTCGGTATCAAATTTTCCGGATACCTTCTCAAAAGTCCTTCGGTATCAAATTGGCCAGGTACCTTCTCAAGTGTCCTTTGGTACCTAATTGGTTGGATACCTTCTCAAAATTCCTTCGGTATCAAATGTGTATTCTGTAACACACACTAAGTTTCATAGCCTAGTATAACACAAGAGTTATTCCATTGCCACTAATTTACACAAGAATTCATTCTCCCGTAACTTTCCTTTATTGCATATATCAAAATCAGAACATAGCTTTTGTAAAGGTTACACAACATACCTTGGTCTGTGCTAGACACATACAAACCGAGAGACATGTATTAAGTTATTCTTCCACAATTTGTTGCTTGAGGAAGTGTAAATACATCATTAATGTCACTATGCTTTACTTGATCAGATATGCGTGAATATTAAAAACTTAGAGTTTACTTTGTCAGTTACAATTCGTCAGGCTTCTACTGGTTTATATGTTTCCCCTAGCTCCTCTTGGCCTGAAAAGATATAACTCCTGATTAAAACTACTTAGAATTCCTAGCTTATGTCAAATATTTTATTTATTAAAAGAACTTCCATCAACACAGACAGCTTCACTGGCGAGATTCCCCCTAAGCGATGCTGGCGAGATCCCCCCAAGCGACACTAGCGAGATCCCCACAAGCAACACTGGTGAAATCCTCTAGAGCGATACTAGCGATACCAGCAAACCAGCGATACCCGCTGGAGCGATACCAGCACACCAGTGATACACTCTAGAGCGATACCAAGCTTTTCTTGTGAAATTCTTAGTGATACTCACCTCAATTCCTAGCGAGATTTCGCCCGAGAGCGATACCCTCCTTACAAAGTCTCACTGTAATTCTCCACGTTGAACTGCTTGCTTGTTCTTCACAAGCAGCTGTCTGCTTATGCCCAATTCCCTGGTACAACTTCAAAAATTCATAACTCAAAATCCAGAGCTATTTTCAAGAAACTTCCTTCTACAAACTTGTTTAGATTTGAGTTAGTTTCTTACCTTAAAATTTCAGCCTAAACTTCCTTATAGTTTGGCTTGGAACTTCTAAGCTTCACCTCAAGTCTTTTGCCTCTTTTGAAAATTCTCCTTCTTTGTTCTTCTCCTCTTGCAATCATTCTCCAATAGAACCACCTCGAAAACTAGATTCTTCCAGCTTTCAAATGGCACCGAATTTACTAGATTTCTTTTTGTCAATTGTTGCTTTTAATCTTTCTGCCGCTTCCTGAATTCAAGGAATATTATTGCCATGTCATCCTCTCATAGTGCCTCCAGCCAGATAATGATTGAGTTCCTTCATTTAAGATATTTCCTTTCCTTTCTTCAAAATCCCTATAGATAACATATTTATCTACTTTATATATATAAAAAAAAATGTAATATAGCACCCCTTTTGGCCAAAACATGCTTATCTAAGGAACCTAAGTTCAGGGTCTACAATCATCTCCCCCTTAAAAGAAATTTCGTCCTTGAAATTTACCTGAATTATCATATGAAAAGTTGAGGGTATTTCTTCCTCATTTATTCTTCAGGTTCCCAAGTTGCTTCCTCGATTCCATGATTATGCCATAACACCTTCACCAAAGGAATCGTCTTATTCCTGAGTACCTGATCCTTCCTA
This sequence comes from Benincasa hispida, assembly GCF_027475165.1. Classification (NCBI taxonomy): domain Eukaryota; kingdom Viridiplantae; phylum Streptophyta; class Magnoliopsida; order Cucurbitales; family Cucurbitaceae; genus Benincasa; species Benincasa hispida. The sequence continues at coordinate 3,763 of NW_028326794.1, forward strand.
TCCAAAATCTCGATGGCCTCTTCCTCGTAAGATAAATCTTCCTTGAGTTGTACTGGTTGTGTTGCTAGTATGTTCATAGGATTAGGCACGTATTTCCTTTGCATCGACACATGAAATACGTCGTGAATATGAGCTAGCTCCATTGGCAACTGCAATCTATAGGCTGCTGGACCAACTCGTTCCATAATTTCATATGGCCCGATGTATCGTGGACTTAACTTCCCTTTTCTCCCAAACCAGAGAATTCCTTTCCATGGAGATAGCTGGAGAAATACCCGTTCTCCAACTTCAAATTCTAGTTCTCTTCTTCGTTTGTCGGTGTAGCTCTTCTATGTATCGCGAGCTGCCTTAAGATTATCCCTGATGAGTTTCACATTCCCTGTTGTTTATTGAACTAATTCTGGACCTAGTAATTGTCGTTCTCCGACTTCGTTTCAACATACTGGAGTCGTGCAAGGTCGGCCATACAATGCTTCATAGGGAGCCATTCCGATGCTAGAATGGTAGCTATTGTTGTAGACGAATTCAATCAACGGTAGGTGTGTATCCCAACTTCCTTTGAATTGTAGTACACACGTTCTTAACATGTCTTCCAGTGTCTGTATAGTTCTTTCCAACTGTCCATCTGTTTGAGGATGAAAAGCCGTACTGAAATGCAATTTAGTGCCCATAGCCTTCTATAAACTAGGCCAAAATTTCGAACTGAACCTTGAATCCCGATCCGACACTATCGACACTAGGGCTCCATATTGACTGATTATCCTATCCACATAAATCTTAGCTAGACGGTCTATTGTAAAAGTAACTTTTACTGGTATGAACTTGGTCGTCTTAGTCAGTCTATCAACTATTACCCAAATACCATCAAATCCTGAGGGTGTTTTAGGCAATCCAAATAGAAAGTCCATTGTCACATGCTCCCACTTCCACTCAGGCACTGGAAGTGGATTGAGTAATCCTGCCAGTCTTTGTCTTTCAGGTTTTACTTATTGACAGATTATACATCGGTCCACATATTCTGCTATGTCTCTCTTCATCCCAGGCCACCAGTAAGATTTCTTCGAATTTCTATACATCTTGGTGCTACCTGGATGCATAGCATAGGCGGAACTATGCGCTTTCTCTAGAATGGCTTGTTTAAGTTGTAGCTTGTTAGGCACACACATTCTCCCTCCCTTTTCTAGCACATTGTCTGCTCCTAGTTGAAAGTCAACCATGATGCCCTTACTTACATCATCAGCACTCTTCTGAAAATCAGGGTCTTCCAACTGATCCCACTTAAGGTTTTCCACTAAGGTCGACCTTATCTGAAAAGTAGCTATCATTCCCCCTAACGGTTCCACTGATAAGGCGGTTCTGGAATTCCTAAACTCCTGCAATAGCATTCCTCTTATTGAACCAACAATGGCCTTGGGTCCCGAGGATTTTCTACTTAGTGCATCTGCCACAACATTAGCCTTACCAGAGTGGTACTTGATGGAACAGTCGTAATCTTTAATCTATTCAATCTATCTTTGTTGTCTTAAATTTAACTCCTTTTGATCAATGATATATTTTATGCTTTTTTGATCTGTAAATATCCTGTAGCGTTCTACAAATAGGTAACGTCTCCACAACTTCAGTGCCAAAACAACTGCTGCCAACTCCAGATCATGCATGGGATAAATGCCTTCGTGCTTCTTAAGTTGACGAGAGGCATATGCAATCACCTTTCCATCTTGCATCAACACACATCCCAATCCTTGTCGGGATGCATCACAATAAATCTCAAATTCCTTACTTGGAATAGGCAAGGTAAGCACTGGTGCTGATACTAGTCTTCGTTTCAGCTCCTGGAAACTATGTTCACACTTCAACTACCATTCAAACGTCATGCCTTTCTTGGTCAGGTTCGTCAACAGAAGGGTTATCTTAGAGAAACTCTCCACAAACCTCTGATAATAACCTGCCAAACCCAGGAAACTGCATATCTCTGAAATAGTTATGGGTCGTTCCCAATTAACTATTGCTTCTGTCTTCTAGGTATCTACACTAATACCCTCTACTGAAATAACATGACCAATAAATACTACCCGATTTAACCAAAAGTCGCATTTACTCAATTTAGCATACAACTGCCTATCTCGCAACGTCTGTAGTACTATCCTCAGGTGGGTAATATGCTCCTCCCTACTACCAGAATACACCAGTATATCATCAATGAATACTATCACGAACTGATCCAAGTAGGAATGAAATATCCTGTTCATGAGATCCATAAATATCGCAGGGGCATTTGTCAATCCAAATGGCATTACCAGGAATTCTTAATGTCCATATCTCGTTCTAAATGTGGTTTTTGGAATATCGGCTTCTCTCACTTTCAGTTGATGATAACCTGATCTCAAGTCTATCTTTGAAAACACCGTGGCTCCTCTTAGCTGATCAAATAAATCATCAATGCATGGTAACGAGTATTTATTCTTAATCGTCACCTTATTCAACTGCCTATAGTCGATACACAATCTAAGTGTACCATCTTTCTTCCTCACAAACAATATCGGAGCTCCCCAGGGCGATACATTAGGTTGAATATATCCCTTGTAAATTAACTCTTGCAACTGAACCTTTAATTCCTTCAACTCAGTCGGCGTCATTCTATACGGTGCCTGCGACATAGGAGTTGTTCTTGGAACTAGGTCAATAGTAAACTCTACCTCCCTATCGGGTGGTAATCCCGATAATTCTTCAGGAAATACATCCCGAAATTCATTTACCACTGGGATATCTTCTAGGTTCAGTTTCTTCCTTTAAGTAACCATCACATGAGCTAGGTATGCTTTACATCCCTTGCTCAATAACTTTCAAGCTTTCACTACCGATATCAAATTCCCTTCGACTAATTGCTTGCTTCCTTCCAGTGTTACATTCTGCCCATTCGATTTTCTGAGCACCACCTCCTTCTTGTAACAGTCTACTGAGGCATGATACTTGCTTAGAAAATCCATCCCCAGGATGACATCAAACTCTAACAGTTCTAAAGGAAGTAAATCAACATAGAAGTTCTGACCATTGATCAGTACCTCACAACGATTATAACATATATCTACTACTATCACATCTCCCAAAGGGGTAGAGACAAATAACTCTTTAGACATAGGTTCAACCAACCTATCTATACTAGGTGCATACATGTTAGATATAAATGAATGTGTGGCACCAGGATCAAATAAAACATAAGCAGGCTGTCCACATAACATAACATTACCCATCATAACATCTGGAGACTCCGCTGCCTCCTAGCGTGTCATGGCATACACTCGCCCCTACTGCTGGGGTCGACCCACGACATTCTTCTGCTTGGCACCACCCGACCCTTCGCCTCGATTTCCAGCATTCTTTGGTTGGTTAATCGTCTAGGAGGTCGGCTACTGTGCTATTGGGACGTCTTTGTTCACCTGGGGACAGTCCCTCTTGAAATGTCCTGTTTGTCCGCATCGGAAACATGCACCTCTGTCACTATAGCATACCCCAAAATGTCTCTTGCCAATTAGGGCATGTCGATCTCTTATCTATGCTGGCCACCATCTCACCCGCTCGTGGCACCTCTGATCGGCCAACTGTATCAGCCGAGGGTCTCGTTCTCCTTTTCTTAGATCCCTGCCAACTGGTTCCCCTGAAATGGCTTCCACTAGTCTGTGTTGCCACTGGAGATCAGAATCCCCTGTCTCTAGGCCCTACCATAGCCTCACTACCTCTTGACAACTGCTCAACATCTGCCAGACTCCGCTCGACTCGTATTGCTGTTTCTACTAATTGGTTAAAATCTAGCCAATTAGCCATAGACGTCACCGGAGTTCTGATTTCCTTCCTTAGATCTTGTTCAAATTTCCTGCATCTATCTCTTTCCTCAGCAATAATTGGCAGGACATACTGTTATAACTCTGTAAACTTCTACTCATATTCAGCCACCGACATCGTCCCCTATGTTAATCTGAGGAACTCATTCCTTTTTGCATCCCGGAACGAACTGGGGTAATACTTTTCTTCAAAGGCCTTCCTGAACTCAGGCCATAATATTACATCTGTACTGGCTCGTCTGACGGACATCACTTTCCATCATTTCTTTGCTCCTTTCTGTAGCAGAAAGGTGGCTAATCCCACTTTCCTGTCCTTAGGAAAATTCATAACATGAAAACATTTTTCAATTACATCTAGCCACAACTCAGCTTTGACTGGATTGGTTGTACCTTCAAATATCACAGCCCCTAGGGCTTTAAACCTCTCCATACCATATTTCTTTTCTGGGTCAGCTCGTGCAGAGCCACATTGGTTGCTACTCTATACTATCCTGTCAAAAACCACATCTTCTAGCTAAGAATCTGCCCTTGCTTGGGGAGTACTAGACTCTCCCTTAGTCACCTCCGGGCCCCTATTGGTAGGATCAGTATTCCTGCCACCTGTCTGTTTTCTTAGTCTGCCACGTTGCCTCGACATTTCACCTAATACAATGTACACATGTTAGGGACTCACACTTAGAGACTTAGACTCATGCATGAACTTCCCCTCTCATTCCCAAAATCTTACGCTCTGATACCAACTTGTCACACCCCCTCCCAGATTAGTCTTTTATTCAGGAAAAGGACATGACCGTGGTAGTTACTAGCCCCTACTGCCTGACCACCATCAAGTCTTTTAATCTAATACCAACCTGTTACAAACACTAATAATCTACACATACAGCAAACCTCCCAAAGGGATTCTACAAAACTTTATAAACACATGCATATAGCCACAACATTACTTTTACAGGAAACATCCCAGAAGGCCCAATCATTCCTAAAGAAGCCCTAGTCCCTTTTACAAAACATGTGTACATAAACAAATTATCAACCTAAATCTTCTTAATAAGCCGAGACTTTTGGTGGCAAGCAGCAGCAGGATCAACCTTGAGGAAACTGACCGCTACCTGAGAAAAGAGAATACAAAAATTTGGTGAGCTAACAGCCCAGTGAGTGACTATAGAATCATAACACAACAAGCATAGCAATACTATGAACATGTAAACACACAAATGAGTAAACTCAACAATTGTCCTTAAATATAGCTTTAAGCCATTCTCGGAACGCTATTAAACGTTATTATTCCCTAATTAAGAACGAGCCTAAACGCTCTAGCTCCCAATGTTTACAACTAGCCAAGAGACCCATACCTCGATCCCTCATTCATAACTACCTACGTGCACGTGGCCACTCTAATTACTATCATATTTTAGATACTTTGGCTCAGATACCTTCTCAAATTTGTCCTTCAATATCGAGCTTCTATGATACCTTCTCATATGTCCTTCGGTATCAAATTGGCCGGATACCTTCTCAAAAGTCCTTCGGTATCAAATTGGCCAGGTACCTTCTCAAGTGTCCTTTGGTACCTAATTGGTTGGATACCTTCTCAAAAGTCCTTCGGTATCAAATGTGTATTCTGTAACACACACTAAGTTCCATAGCCTAGTATAACACAAGAGCTATTCCATTGCCACTAATTTACACAAGAATTCATTCTCCCGTAACCTTCATTTAGAAAGCATATATCAAAATCAGAACATAGCTTTTGTAAAGGTTACACAACATACCTTGGCCTGTGGTCGACACATACAAACCGAGAGACATGCATTAAGTTATTCTTCCACAATTTGTTGCTTGAGGAAGTGTAAATACATCATTAACGTCATTGTGCTTTACTTGATCAGATATGCGTGAATATTAAAAACTTAGAGTTTACTTAGTCACTCACAGTTCGTCAGGCTCCTACTGGTTTATACGCTTCCTCTAGCTTTTCTTGACTTGAAAAGATATAACTCCTGATTAAAACTACTTAGAATTCCTAGCTTATCTCAAATAATTTATTTATTAAAAGAACTTCCATCAACACAGACAGCTTCACTGGCGAGATTCCCCCTAAGTGAAGCTGGCGAGATCACCCCAAGCGACACTAGCGAGATCCCCACAAGCGACACTGGTGAAATCCTTTAGAATGATACTTGCGATACCAGCACACCAGCGATACCCTCTAGAGCGACACCAAGCTTTTCTTGTGAAATTCTTAGTGATACTCACCTCAATTCCTAGCGAGATTTCCCCGAGAGTGATACCCTTCTTACAAAGTCTCACTGTAATTCTCCATGTTGAACTGCTTGCTTGTTCTTCACAAGCAGCTGTCTACTTATGCCCAATTCCCGGTACAACTTCAAAAATTCATAACTCAAAATCCAAAGCTATTTTCAAGAAACTTTCTTCTACAAACTTGTTTAGATTTGAGTCAGTTTCTTACCTTAAAATTTCAGCCCAAACTTCCTTGTAGTTTGGCTTGGAACTTCTAAGATTCACCTCAGGTCTAGATTAATCCGTGGTTCTGCCTCTTTTGCAAATTCTCCTCCTTTGTTCTTCTCCTCTTGCAATCGTTCTCCAACAGGACCACCTCAAAAACTAGATTCTCCCAGCTTTCAAATGGCACCGAATTTACTAGATTTCCTTTTGTCAATTGTTGAAACCATGCCTTTGAAGTTTCTCTTCCCTTTTAATCTCTCTGCCGCTTCCTGAATTCAAGGAGTAAATTGCCACGTCATCCTCTTTTAGTGCCTCCAGCCAGATATTGATTGAATTCCTTCATTTAAGATATTTCCTTCCCTTTCTTCAAAATCACTATAAACAACATATTTATCTACTTTTAAAAAAAAATGTAATATAGCACCCCTTTTGGCCAAAACATGCTATCTAAGGAACCTAAGTTCGGAGTTTACAACTAAACATGTTCAATATATGGATCATTCAATATGCTTCAAGAATTAAAATCAGATTCAAGAATGCTCAAATTCAGATTGCTAATGTTAAAAGAAAAGTAGAAAACTCAAAAGAATTTGTAAGAACTCTTGAAATAGAAACAATATTGAATTACTTCATAAATCCATATACAAATTCATGAAGAATTACAAGTTATTGATTACAAATAAAAAAGAAATCAAAATCTGACCTAGATAGGAGACAAAATTACCATGGAGACTAATTGATACATAGAGAAATTCCAGCCTCCATAAAAACGTGCTTCTTCCCCTTAGCAAAAAATGGGTTTTTCCTCCTGAAGTTTTTCTTCCAAAAAATGATCTCTAAAAAATGATATCCTCCTTTTTGCTGAATAACTGAACCAAATTTTATACCAGCAGGAAAGCGTCGTGAGGCGTGGGGATGAATCGTGTCAAAATTCAGAAAAAAGAACGAACACATCGAGTTTTTTGTAGTTTAAAAAGCAAGTTTTATGTTTCATACTCGATCCTCGATGCATGATGATACTTTACTCGATGCTCGACGCTGGATGACCTTTACTTAATAGCTTTTACTCGGTGGAATTTCATGATACTCGATGAATAAGAAGGAACTCAATAGTACTTGATGACTT